>NW_028253196.1:600000-837259 GCF_964263255.1 Lissotriton vulgaris
ACATCCAACAGTAATTTAGAGTCAAAAGATTAAATGTTAAAATGTCATCATTATAGACCATTTTGGGATCGTTCGACAGGTCCGGAGTCATCGTTTTTCATCCGAAAATTGATTTTTTGGACTGTACCAAAAATGATTCAAAATGTCAATTGGATCATGCCTCATGTTGAATAACCACTTTTTAAACCCTCACAGTGACAAAAAATTGCCATTTTTACAGAGTTTTGCTTACTCAAAAGCTTCCATTTTGACCCGTTTCAGGCACAGAAATGACTTTAAACACACTTATTCTAGTTGACAAAGTCATAATTCACATCCAACAGTCATTTAGAGTCAAAAGATTAAATGTTGAAATTTCATCATTATAGACCATTTTGGGATCGTTCGACAGGTCCGGAGTCATCGTTTTTCATCCGAAAATTGATTTTTTGGACTGTACCAAAAATGATTCAAAATGTCAATTGGATCATGCCTCATGTTGAATAACCACTTTTTAAACCCTCACAGTGACCAAAATTGCCATTTTTACAGAGTTTTGCTTACTCAAAAGCTTTTGACCCGTTTCAGGCACAGAAATGACTTTAAACACACTTATTTTAGTTGACAAAGTCCTAATTCACATCCAACAGTAATTTAGAGTCAAAAGATTAAATGTTAAAATTTCATCATTATAGACCATTTTGGTATCGTTCGACAGGTCTGGAGTCATCGTTTTTCATCCGAAAATTGATTTTTTGGACTGTACCAAAAATGATTCAAAATGTCAATTGGATCATGCCTCATGTTGAATAACCACTTTTTAAACCCTCACAGTGACCAAAATTGCCATTTTTACAGAGTTTTGCTTACTCAAAAGCTTCAATTTTGACCCGTTTCAGGCACAGAAATGACTTTAAACACACTTATTTTAGTTGACAAAGTCATAATTCACATCCAACAGTCATTTAGAGTCAAAAGATTAAATGTTGAAATTTCATCATTATAGACCATTTTGGGATCGTTCGACAGGTCCGGAGTCATCGTTTTTCATCCGAAAATTGATTTTTTGGACTGTACCAAAAATTATTCAAAATGTCAATTGGATCATGCCTCATGTTGAATAACCACTTTTTAAACCCTCACAGTGACCAAAATTGCCATTTTTACAGAGTTTTGCTTACTGAAAAGCTTCCATTTTGACCCGTTTCAGGCACAGAAATGACTTTAAACACACTTATTCTAGTTGACAAAGTCATAATTCACATCCAACAGTAATTTAGAGTCAAAAGATTAAATGTTGAAATTTCATCATTATAGACCATTTTGGTATCGTTCGGCAGGTCCGGAGTCATCGTTTTTCATCCGAAAATTGATTTTTTGGACTGTACCAACAATGATTCAAAATGTCAATTGGATCATGCCTCATGTTGAATAACCACTTTTTAAACCCCCACAGTGACCAAAATTGCCATATTTACAGAGTTTTGCTTACTCAAAAGCTTCAATTTTGACCGGTTTCAGGCACAGAAATGACTTTAAACACACTTATTTTAGTTGACAAAGTCCTAATTCACATCCAACAGTAATTTAGAGTCAAAAGATTAAATGTTAAAATTTCATCATTATAGACCATTTTGGGATCGTTCGACAGGTCCGGAGTCATTGGTTTTCATCCGAAAATTGATTTTTTGGACTGTACCAAAAATGATTCAAAATGTCAATTGGATCATGCCTCATGTTGAATAAACACTTTTCAAACCCTCACAGTGACCAAAATTGCCATTTTTACAGAGTTTTGCTTACTCTAAAGCTTCAATTTTGACCCGTTTCAGGCACAGAAATGACTTTAAACACACTTATTTTAGTTGACAAAGTCCTAATTCACATCCAACAGTAATTTAGAGTCAAAAGATTAAATGTTAAAATTTCATCATTATAGACCATTTTGGGATCGTTCGACAGGTCCGGAGTCATCGTTTTTCATCCGAAAATTGATTTTTTGGACTGTACCAAAAATGATTCAAAATGTCAATTGGATCATGCCTCATGTTGAATAACCACTTTTTAAACCCTCACAGTGACCAAAATTGCCATTTTTACAGAGTTTTGCTTACTCAAAAGCTTCCATTTTGACCCGTTTCAGGCACAGAAATGACTTTAAACACACTTATTCTAGTTGACAAAGTCATAATTCACATCCAACAGTCATTTAGAGTCAAAAGATTAAATGTTGAAATGTCATCATTATAGACCATTTTGGGATCGTTCGACAGGTCCGGAGTCATCGTTTTTCATCCGAAAATTGATTTTTTGGACTGTACCAAAAATGATTCAAAATGTCAATTGGATCATGCCTCATGTTGAATAACCACTTTTTAAACCCTCACAATGACCAAAATTGCCATATTTACAGAGTTTTGCTTACTCAAAAGCTTCCATTTTGACCCGTTTCAGGCACAGAAATGACTTTAAACACACTTATTCTAGTTGACAAAGTCATAATTCACATCCAACAGTAATTTAGAGTCAAAAGATTAAATGTTGAAATTTCATCGTTATAGACCATTTTATGATCGTTCGACAGGTCCGGAGTCATCGTTTTTCATCCGAAAATTGATTTTTTGGACTGTACCAAAAATGATTCAAAATGTCAATTGGATCATGCCTCATGTTGAATAACCACTTTTTAAACCCTCACAGTGACCAAAATTGCCATTTTTACAGAGTTTTGCTTACTCAAAAGCTTCCATTTTGACCCGTTTCAGTCACAGAAATGACTTTAAACACACTTATTCTAGTTGACAAAGTCATAATTCACATCCAACAGTAATTTAGAGTCAAAAGATTAAATGTTGAAATTTCATCATTATAGACCATTTTGGTATCGTTCGACAGGTCCGGAGTCATCGTTTTTCATCCGAAAATTGATTTTTTGGACTGTACCAAAAATGATTCAAAATGTCAATTGGATCATGCCTCATGTTGAATAACCACTTTTTAAACCCTCACAGTGACAAAAAATTGCCATTTTTACAGAGTTTTGCTTACTCAAAAGCTTCCATTTTGACCCGTTTCAGGCACAGAAATGACTTTAAACACACTTATTCTAGTTGACAAAGTCATAATTCACATCCAACAGTCATTTAGAGTCAAAAGATTAAATGTTGAAATTTCATCATTATAGACCATTTTGGGATCGTTCGACAGGTCCGGAGTCATCGTTTTTCATCCGAAAATTGATTTTTTGGACTGTACCAAAAATGATTCAAAATGTCAATTGGATCATGCCTCATGTTGAATAACCACTTTTTAAACCCCCACAGTGACCAAAATTGCCATATTTACAGAGTTTTGCTTACTCAAAAGCTTCCATTTTGACCCGTTTCAGGCACAGAAATGACTTTAAACACACTTATTCTAGTTGACAAAGTCATAATTCACATCCAACAGTAATTTAGAGTCAAAAGATTAAATGTTGAAATTTCATCATTATAGACCATTTTGGGATCGTTCGACAGGTCCGGAGTCATCGTTTTTCATCCGAAAATTGATTTTTTGGACTGTACCAATAATGATTCAAAATGTCAATTGGATCATGCCTCATGTTGAATAACCACTTTTTAAACCCCCACAGTGACCAAAATTGCCATATTTACAGAGTTTTGCTTACTCAAAAGCTTCCATTTTGACCCGTTTCAGGCACAGAAATGACTTTAAACACACTTATTCTAGTTGACAAAGTCATAATTCACATCCAACAGTAATTTAGAGTCAAAAGATTAAATGTTGAAATTTCATCATTATAGACCATTTTGGGAACGTTCGACAGGTCCGGAGTCATCGTTTTTCATCCGAAAATTGATTTTTTGGACTGTACCAAAAATGATTCAAAATGTCAATTGGATCATGCCTCATGTTGAATAACCACTTTTTAAACCCTCACAGTGACCAAAATTGCCATTTTTACAGAGTTTTGCTTACTCAAAAGCTTCCATTTTGACCCGTTTCAGGCACAGAAATGACTTTAAACACACTTATTTTAGTTGACAAAGTCCTAATTCACATCCAACAGTAATTTAGAGTCAAAAGATTAAATGTTAAAATTTCATCATTATAGACCATTTTGGGATCGTTCGACAGGTCCGGAGTCATCGTTTTTCATCCGAAAATTGATTTTTTGGACTGTACCAAAAATGATTCAAAATGTCAATTGGATCATGCCTCATGTTGAATAACCACTTTTTAAACCCTCACAGTGACAAAAATTGCCATTTTTACAGAGTTTTGCTTACTCAAAAGCTTCCATTTTGACCCGTTTCAGGCACAGAAATGACTTTAAACACACTTATTCTAGTTGACAAAGTCATAATTCACATCCAACAGTAATTTAGAGTCAAAAGATTAAATGTTGAAATTTCATCATTATAGACCATTTTGGTATCGTTCGACAGGTCCGGAGTCATCGTTTTTCATCCGAAAATTGATTTTTTGGACTGTACCAACAATGATTCAAAATGTCAATTGGATCATGCCTCATGTTGAATAACCACTTTTTAAACCCTCACAGTGACCAAAATTGCCATTTTTACAGAGTTTTGCTTACTCAAAAGCTTCAATTTTGACCCGTTTCAGGCACAGAAATGACTTTAAACACACTTATTTTAGTTGACAAAGTCCTAATTCACATCCAACAGTAATTTAGGGTCAAAAGATTAAATGTTAAAATTTCATCATTATAGACCATTTTGGGATCGTTCGACAGGTCCGGAGTCGTCGTTTTTCATCCGAAAATTGATTTTTTGGACTGTACCAAAAATGATTCAAAATGTCAATTGGATCATGCCTCATGTTGAATAACCACTTTTTAAACCCTCACAGTGACCAAAATTGCCATTTTTACAGAGTTTTGCTTACTCAAAAGCTTCAATTTTGACCCGTTTCAGGCACAGAAATGACATTAAACACACTTATTTTAGTTGACAAAGTCCTAATTCACATCCAACAGTAATTTAGAGTCAAAAGATTAAATGTTAAAATTTCATCATTATAGACCATTTTGGGATCGTTGGACAGGTCCGGAGTCATCGTTTTTCATCCGAAAATTGATTTTTTGGACTGTACCAAAAATGATTCAAAATGTCAATTGGATCATGCCTCATGTTGAATAACCACTTTTTAAACCCTCACAGTGACAAAAAATTGCCATTTTTACAGAGTTTTGCTTACTCAAAAGCTTCCATTTTGACCCGTTTCAGGCACAGAAATGACTTTAAACACACTTATTCTAGTTGACAAAGTCATAATTCACATCCAACAGTCATTTAGAGTCAAAAGATTAAATGTTGAAATTTCATCATTATAGACCATTTTGGGATCGTTCGACAGG
The DNA here is from genome assembly GCF_964263255.1 of Lissotriton vulgaris. Classification (NCBI taxonomy): domain Eukaryota; kingdom Metazoa; phylum Chordata; class Amphibia; order Caudata; family Salamandridae; genus Lissotriton; species Lissotriton vulgaris. The sequence continues at coordinate 605,366 of NW_028253196.1, forward strand.
TCCGGAGTCATCGTTTTTCATCCGAAAATTGATTTTTTGGACTGTACCAAAAATGATTCAAAATGTCAATTGGATCATGCCTCATGTTGAATAACCACTTTTTAAACCCTCACAGTGACCAAAATTGCCATTTTTACAGAGTTTTGCTTACTCAAAAGCTTCCATTTTGACCCGTTTCAGGCACAGAAATGACTTTAAACACACTTATTCTAGTTGACAAAGTCATAATTCACATCCAACAGTAATTTAGAGTCAAAAGATTAAATGTTGAAATTTCATCATTATAGACCATTTTGGTATCGTTCGACAGGTCCGGAGTCATCGTTTTTCATCCGAAAATTGATTTTTTGGACTGTACCAACAATGATTCAAAATGTCAATTGGATCATGCCTCATGTTGAATAACCACTTTTTAAACCCCCACAGTGACCAAAATTGCCATATTTACAGAGTTTTGCTTACTCAAAAGCTTCCATTTTGACCCGTTTCAGGCACAGAAATGACTTTAAACACACTTATTCTAGTTGACAAAGTCATAATTCACATCCAACAGTAATTTAGAGTCAAAAGATTAAATGTTGAAATTTCATCGTTATAGACCATTTTATGATCGTTCGACAGGTCCGGAGTCATCGTTTTTCATCCGAAAATTGATTTTTTGGACTGTACCAAAAATGATTCAAAATGTCAATTGGATCATGCCTCATGTTGAATAACCACTTTTTAAACCCTCACAGTGACCAAAATTGCCATTTTTACAGAGTTTTGCTTACTCAAAAGCTTCCATTTTGACCCGTTTCAGTCACAGAAATGACTTTAAACACACTTATTCTAGTTGACAAAGTCATAATTCACATCCAACAGTAATTTAGAGTCAAAAGATTAAATGTTGAAATTTCATCATTATAGACCATTTTGGTATCGTTCGACAGGTCCGGAGTCATCGTTTTTCATCCGAAAATTGATTTTTTGGACTGTACCAAAAATGATTCAAAATGTCAATTGGATCATGCCTCATGTTGAATAACCACTTTTTAAACCCTCACAGTGACAAAAAATTGCCATTTTTACAGAGTTTTGCTTACTCAAAAGCTTCCATTTTGACCCGTTTCAGGCACAGAAATGACTTTAAACACACTTATTCTAGTTGACAAAGTCATAATTCACATCCAACAGTCATTTAGAGTCAAAAGATTAAATGTTGAAATTTCATCATTATAGACCATTTTGGGATCGTTCGACAGGTCCGGAGTCATCGTTTTTCATCCGAAAATTGATTTTTTGGACTGTACCAAAAATGATTCAAAATGTCAATTGGATCATGCCTCATGTTGAATAACCACTTTTTAAACCCCCACAGTGACCAAAATTGCCATATTTACAGAGTTTTGCTTACTCAAAAGCTTCCATTTTGACCCGTTTCAGGCACAGAAATGACTTTAAACACACTTATTCTAGTTGACAAAGTCATAATTCACATCCAACAGTAATTTAGAGTCAAAAGATTAAATGTTGAAATTTCATCATTATAGACCATTTTGGGATCGTTCGACAGGTCCGGAGTCATCGTTTTTCATCCGAAAATTGATTTTTTGGACTGTACCAATAATGATTCAAAATGTCAATTGGATCATGCCTCATGTTGAATAACCACTTTTTAAACCCCCACAGTGACCAAAATTGCCATATTTACAGAGTTTTGCTTACTCAAAAGCTTCCATTTTGACCCGTTTCAGGCACAGAAATGACTTTAAACACACTTATTCTAGTTGACAAAGTCATAATTCACATCCAACAGTAATTTAGAGTCAAAAGATTAAATGTTGAAATTTCATCATTATAGACCATTTTGGGAACGTTCGACAGGTCCGGAGTCATCGTTTTTCATCCGAAAATTGATTTTTTGGACTGTACCAAAAATGATTCAAAATGTCAATTGGATCATGCCTCATGTTGAATAACCACTTTTTAAACCCTCACAGTGACCAAAATTGCCATTTTTACAGAGTTTTGCTTACTCAAAAGCTTCCATTTTGACCCGTTTCAGGCACAGAAATGACTTTAAACACACTTATTTTAGTTGACAAAGTCCTAATTCACATCCAACAGTAATTTAGAGTCAAAAGATTAAATGTTAAAATTTCATCATTATAGACCATTTTGGGATCGTTCGACAGGTCCGGAGTCATCGTTTTTCATCCGAAAATTGATTTTTTGGACTGTACCAAAAATGATTCAAAATGTCAATTGGATCATGCCTCATGTTGAATAACCACTTTTTAAACCCTCACAGTGACAAAAATTGCCATTTTTACAGAGTTTTGCTTACTCAAAAGCTTCCATTTTGACCCGTTTCAGGCACAGAAATGACTTTAAACACACTTATTCTAGTTGACAAAGTCATAATTCACATCCAACAGTAATTTAGAGTCAAAAGATTAAATGTTGAAATTTCATCATTATAGACCATTTTGGTATCGTTCGACAGGTCCGGAGTCATCGTTTTTCATCCGAAAATTGATTTTTTGGACTGTACCAACAATGATTCAAAATGTCAATTGGATCATGCCTCATGTTGAATAACCACTTTTTAAACCCTCACAGTGACCAAAATTGCCATTTTTACAGAGTTTTGCTTACTCAAAAGCTTCCATTTTGACCCGTTTCAGGCACAGAAATGACTTTAAACACACTTATTCTAGTTGACAAAGTCATAATTCACATCCAACAGTAATTTAGAGTCAAACGATTAAATGTTGAAATTTCATCATTATAGACCATTTTGGTATCGTTCGACAGGTCCAGAGTCATCGTTTTTCATCCGAAAATTGATTTTTTGGACTGTACCAAAAATGATTCAAAATGTCAATTGGATCATGCCTCATGTTGAATAACCACTTTTTAAACCCTCACAGTGACCAAAATTGCCATTTTTACAGAGTTTTGCTTACTCAAAAGCTTCAATTTTGACCCGTTTCAGGCACAGAAATGACTTTAAACACACTTATTTTAGTTGACAAAGTCCTAATTCACATCCAACAGTAATTTAGAGTCAAAAGATTAAATGTTAAAATTTCATCATTATAGACCATTTTGGGATCGTTCGACAGGTCCGGAGTCGTCGTTTTTCATCCGAAAATTGATTTTTTGGACTGTACCAAAAATGATTCAAAATGTCAATTGGATCATGCCTCATGTTGAATAACCACTTTTTAAACCCTCACAGTGACCAAAATTGCCATTTTTACAGAGTTTTGCTTACTCAAAAGCTTCAATTTTGACCCGTTTCAGGCACAGAAATGACATTAAACACACTTATTTTAGTTGACAAAGTCCTAATTCACATCCAACAGTAATTTAGAGTCAAAAGATTAAATGTTAAAATTTCATCATTATAGACCATTTTGGGATCGTTCGACAGGTCCGGAGTCATCGTTTTTCATCCGAAAATTGATTTTTTGGACTGTACCAAAAATGATTCAAAATGTCAATTGGATCATGCCTCATGTTGAATAACCACTTTTTAAACCCTCACAGTGACAAAAATTGCCATTTTTACAGAGTTTTGCTTACTCAAAAGCTTCCATTTTGACCCGTTTCAGGCACAGAAATGACTTTAAACACACTTATTCTAGTTGACAAAGTCATAATTCACATCCAACAGTCATTTAGAGTCAAAAGATTAAATGTTGAAATTTCATCATTATAGACCATTTTGGGATCGTTCGACAGGTCCGGAGTCATCGTTTTTCATCCGAAAATTGATTTTTTGGACTGTACCAAAAATGATTCAAAATGTCAATTGGATCATGCCTCATGTTGAATAACCACTTTTTAAACCCTCACAGTGACCAAAATTGCCATTTTTACAGAGTTTTGCTTACTCAAAAGCTTTTGACCCGTTTCAGGCACAGAAATGACTTTAAACACACTTATTTTAGTTGACAAAGTCCTAATTCACATCCAACAGTAATTTAGAGTCAAAAGATTAAATGTTAAAATTTCATCATTATAGACCATTTTGGGATCGTTCGACAGGTCCGGAGTCATCGTTTTTCACCCGAAAATTGATTTTTTGGACTGTACCAAAAATGATTCAAAATGTCAATTGGATCATGCCTCATGTTGAATAAACACTTTTCAAACCCTCACAGTGACCAAAATTGCCATTTTTACAGAGTTTTGCTTACTCAAAAGCTTCAATTCTGACCCGTTTCAGGCACAGAAATGACTTTAAACACACTTATTTTAGTTGACAAAGTCCTAATTCACATCCAACAGTAATTTAGAGTCAAAAGATTAAATGTTAAAATTTCATCATTATAGACCATTTTGGGATCGTTCGACAGGTCCGGAGTCATCGTTTTTCATCCGAAAATTGATTTTTTGGACTGTACCAAAAATGATTCAAAATGTCAATTGGATCATTCCTCATGTTGAATAACCACTTTTTAAACCCTCACAGTGACAAAAAATTGCCATTTTTACAGAGTTTTGCTTACTCAAAAGCTTCCATTTTGACCCGTTTCAGGCACAGAAATGACTTTAAACACACTTATTCTAGTTGACAAAGTCATAATTCACATCCAACAGTCATTTGGAGTCAAAAGATTAAATGTTGAAATTTCATCATTATAGACCATTTTGGGATCGTTCGACAGGTCCGGAGTCATCGTTTTTCATCCGAAAATTGATTTTTTGGACTGTACCAAAAATGATTCAAAATGTCAATTGGATCATGCCTCATGTTGAATAACCACTTTTTAAACCCTCACAGTGACCAAAATTGCCATTTTTACAGAGTTTTGCTTACTCAAAAGCTTCCATTTTGACCCGTTTCAGGCACAGAAATGACTTTAAACACACTTATTCTAGTTGACAAAGTCATAATTCACATCCAACAGTCATTTAGTGTCAAAAGATTAAATGTTGAAATTTCATCATTATAGACCATTTTGGGATCGTTCGACAGGTCCGGAGTCATCGTTTTTCATCCGAAAATTGATTTTTTGGACTGTACCAAAAATTATTCAAAATGTCAATTGGATCATGCCTCATGTTGAATAACCACTTTTTAAACCCTCACAGTGACCAAAATTGCCATTTTTACAGAGTTTTGCTTACTGAAAAGCTTCCATTTTGACCCGTTTCAGGCACAGAAATGACTTTAAACACACTTATTCTAGTTGACAAAGTCATAATTCACATCCAACAGTAATTTAGAGTCAAAAGATTAAATGTTGAAATTTCATCATTATAGACCATTTTGGTATCGTTCGGCAGGTCCGGAGTCATTGTTTTTCATCCGAAAATTGATTTTTTGGACTGTACCAACAATGATTCAAAATGTCAATTGGATCATGCCTCATGTTGAATAACCACTTTTTAAACCCCCACAGTGACCAAAATTGCCATATTTACAGAGTTTTGCTTACTCAAAAGCTTCCATTTTGACCCGTTTCAGGCACAGAAATGACTTTAAACACACTTATTCTAGTTGACAAAGTCATAATTCACATCCAACAGTAATTTAGAGTCAAAAGATTAAATGTTGAAATTTCATCATTATAGACCATTTTATGATCGCTCGACAGGTCCGGAGTCATCGTTTTTCATCCGAAAATTGATTTTTTGGACTGTACCAAAAATGATTCAAAATGTCAATTGGATCATGCCTCATGTTGAATAACCACTTTTTAAACCCTCACAGTGACCAAAATTGCCATTTTTACAGAGTTTTGCTTACTCAAAAGCTTCCATTTTGACCCGTTTCAGGCACAGAAATGACTTTAAACACACTTATTCTAGTTGACAAAGTCATAATTCACATCCAACAGTAATTTAGAGTCAAAAGATTAAATGTTGAAATTTCATCATTATAGACCATTTTGGTATCGTTCAACAGGTCCGGAGTCATCGTTTTTCATCCGAAAATTGATTTTTTGGACTGTACCAAAAATGATTCAAAATGTCAATTGGATCATGCCTCATGTTGAATAACCACTTTTTAAACCCTCACAGTGACCAAAATTGCCATTTTTACAGAGTTTTGCTTACTCAAAAGCTTCAATTTTGACCCGTTTCAGGCACAGAAATGACTTTAAACACACTTATTTTAGTTGACAAAGTCCTAATTCACATCCAACAGTAATTTAGAGTCAAAAGATTAAATGTTAAAATTTCATCATTATAGACCATTTTGGGATCGTTCGACAGGTCCGGAGTCATCGTTTTTCATCCGAAAATTGATTTTTTGGACTGTACCAAAAATGATTCAAAATGTCAATTGGATCATGCCTCATGTTGAATAAACACTTTTCAAACCCTCACAGTGACCAAAATTGCCATTTTTACAGAGTTTTGCTTACTCTAAAGCTTCAATTTTGACCCGTTTCAGGCACAGAAATGACTTTAAACACACTTATTTTAGTTGACAAAGTCCTAATTCACATCCAACAGTAATTTAGAGTCAAAAGATTAAATGTTAAAATTTCATCATTATAGACCATTTTGGGATCGTTCGACAGGTCCGGAGTCATCGTTTTTCATCCGAAAATTGATTTTTTGGACTGTACCAAAAATTATTCAAAATGTCAATTGGATCATGCCTCATGTTGAATAACCACTTTTTAAACCCTCACAGTGACCAAAATTGCCATTTTTACAGAGTTTTGCTTACTCAAAAGCTTCCATTTTGACCCGTTTCAGGCACAGAAATGACTTTAAACACACTTATTCTAGTTGACAAAGTCATAATTCACATCCAACAGTAATTTAGAGTCAAAAGATTAAATGTTGAAATTTCATCATTATAGACCATTTTGGTATCGTTCGACAGGTCCGGAGTCATCGTTTTTCATCCGAAAATTGATTTTTTGGACTGTACCAACAATGATTCAAAATGTCAATTGGATCATGCCTCATGTTGAATAACCACTTTTTAAACCCTCACAGTGACCAAAATTGCCATTTTTACAGAGTTTTGCTTACTCAAAAGCTTTTGACCCGTTTCAGGCACAGAAATGACTTTAAACACACTTATTTTAGTTGACAAAGTCCTAATTCACATCCAACAGTAATTTAGAGTCAAAAGATTAAATGTTAAAATTTCATCATTATAGACCATTTTGGGATCGTTCGACAGGTCCGGAGTCATCGTTTTTCACCCGAAAATTGATTTTTTGGACTGTACCAAAAATGATTCAAAATGTCAATTGGATCATGCCTCATGTTGAATAAACACTTTTCAAACCCTCACAGTGACCAAAATTGCCATTTTTACAGAGTTTTGCTTACTCAAAAGCTTCAATTCTGACCCGTTTCAGGCACAGAAATGACTTTAAACACACTTATTTTAGTTGACAAAGTCCTAATTCACATCCAACAGTAATTTAGAGTCAAAAGATTAAATGTTAAAATTTCATCATTATAGACCATTTTGGGATCGTTCGACAGGTCCGGAGTCATCGTTTTTCATCCGAAAATTGATTTTTTGGACTGTACCAAAAATGATTCAAAATGTCAATTGGATCATTCCTCATGTTGAATAACCACTTTTTAAACCCTCACAGTGACAAAAAATTGCCATTTTTACAGAGTTTTGCTTACTCAAAAGCTTCCATTTTGACCCGTTTCAGGCACAGAAATGACTTTAAACACACTTATTCTAGTTGACAAAGTCATAATTCACATCCAACAGTCATTTGGAGTCAAAAGATTAAATGTTGAAATTTCATCATTATAGACCATTTTGGGATCGTTCGACAGGTCCGGAGTCATCGTTTTTCATCCGAAAATTGATTTTTTGGACTGTACCAAAAATGATTCAAAATGTCAATTGGATCATGCCTCATGTTGAATAACCACTTTTTAAACCCTCACAGTGACCAAAATTGCCATTTTTACAGAGTTTTGCTTACTCAAAAGCTTCCATTTTGACCCGTTTCAGGCACAGAAATGACTTTAAACACACTTATTCTAGTTGACAAAGTCATAATTCACATCCAACAGTCATTTAGTGTCAAAAGATTAAATGTTGAAATTTCATCATTATAGACCATTTTGGGATCGTTCGACAGGTCCGGAGTCATCGTTTTTCATCCGAAAATTGATTTTTTGGACTGTACCAAAAATTATTCAAAATGTCAATTGGATCATGCCTCATGTTGAATAACCACTTTTTAAACCCTCACAGTGACCAAAATTGCCATTTTTACAGAGTTTTGCTTACTGAAAAGCTTCCATTTTGACCCGTTTCAGGCACAGAAATGACTTTAAACACACTTATTCTAGTTGACAAAGTCATAATTCACATCCAACAGTAATTTAGAGTCAAAAGATTAAATGTTGAAATTTCATCATTATAGACCATTTTGGTATCGTTCGGCAGGTCCGGAGTCATCGTTTTTCATCCGAAAATTGATTTTTTGGACTGTACCAACAATGATTCAAAATGTCAATTGGATCATGCCTCATGTTGAATAACCACTTTTTAAACCCCCACAGTGACCAAAATTGCCATATTTACAGAGTTTTGCTTACTCAAAAGCTTCCATTTTGACCCGTTTCAGGCACAGAAATGACTTTAAACACACTTATTCTAGTTGACAAAGTCATAATTCACATCCAACAGTAATTTAGAGTCAAAAGATTAAATGTTGAAATTTCATCATTATAGACCATTTTATGATCGCTCGACAGGTCCGGAGTCATCGTTTTTCATCCGAAAATTGATTTTTTGGACTGTACCAAAAATGATTCAAAATGTCAATTGGATCATGCCTCATGTTGAATAACCACTTTTTAAACCCTCACAGTGACCAAAATTGCCATTTTTACAGAGTTTTGCTTACTCAAAAGCTTCCATTTTGACCCGTTTCAGGCACAGAAATGACTTTAAACACACTTATTCTAGTTGACAAAGTCATAATTCACATCCAACAGTAATTTAGAGTCAAAAGATTAAATGTTGAAATTTCATCATTATAGACCATTTTGGTATCGTTCAACAGGTCCGGAGTCATCGTTTTTCATCCGAAAATTGATTTTTTGGACTGTACCAAAAATGATTCAAAATGTCAATTGGATCATGCCTCATGTTGAATAACCACTTTTTAAACCCTCACAGTGACCAAAATTGCCATTTTTACAGAGTTTTGCTTACTCAAAAGCTTCAATTTTGACCCGTTTCAGGCACAGAAATGACTTTAAACACACTTATTTTAGTTGACAAAGTCCTAATTCACATCCAACAGTAATTTAGAGTCAAAAGATTAAATGTTAAAATTTCATCATTATAGACCATTTTGGGATCGTTCGACAGGTCCGGAGTCATCGTTTTTCATCCGAAAATTGATTTTTTGGACTGTACCAAAAATGATTCAAAATGTCAATTGGATCATGCCTCATGTTGAATAAACACTTTTCAAACCCTCACAGTGACCAAAATTGCCATTTTTACAGAGTTTTGCTTACTCTAAAGCTTCAATTTTGACCCGTTTCAGGCACAGAAATGACTTTAAACACACTTATTTTAGTTGACAAAGTCCTAATTCACATCCAACAGTAATTTAGAGTCAAAAGATTAAATGTTAAAATTTCATCATTATAGACCATTTTGGGATCGTTCGACAGGTCCGGAGTCATCGTTTTTCATCCGAAAATTGATTTTTTGGACTGTACCAAAAATTATTCAAAATGTCAATTGGATCATGCCTCATGTTGAATAACCACTTTTTAAACCCTCACAGTGACCAAAATTGCCATTTTTACAGAGTTTTGCTTACTCAAAAGCTTCCATTTTGACCCGTTTCAGGCACAGAAATGACTTTAAACACACTTATTCTAGTTGACAAAGTCATAATTCACATCCAACAGTAATTTAGAGTCAAAAGATTAAATGTTGAAATTTCATCATTATAGACCATTTTGGTATCGTTCGACAGGTCCGGAGTCATCGTTTTTCATCCGAAAATTGATTTTTTGGACTGTACCAACAATGATTCAAAATGTCAATTGGATCATGCCTCATGTTGAATAACCACTTTTTAAACCCTCACAGTGACCAAAATTGCCATTTTTACAGAGTTTTGCTTACTCAAAAGCTTCCATTTTGACCCGTTTCAGGCACAGAAATGACTTTAAACACACTTATTCTAGTTGACAAAGTCATAATTCACATCCAACAGTAATTTAGAGTCAAAAGATTAAATGTTGAAATTTCATCATTATAGACCATTTTGGTATCGTTCGACAGGTCCGGAGTCATCGTTTTTCATCCGAAAATTGATTTTTTGGACTGTACCAAAAATGATTCAAAATGTCAATTGGATCATGCCTCATGTTGAATAACCACTTTTTCAACCCTCACAGTGACCAAAATTGCCATTTTTACAGAGTTTTGCTTACTCAAAAGCTTCAATTTTGACCCGTTTCAGGCACAGAAATGACTTTAAACACACTTATTTTAGTTGACAAAGTCCTAATTCACATCCAACAGTAATTTAGAGTCAAAAGATTAAATGTTAAAATTTCATCATTATAGACCATTTTGGGATCGTTCGACAGGTCCGGAGTCATCGTTTTTCATCCGAAAATTGATTTTTTGGACTGTACCAAAAATGATTCAAAATGTCAATTGGATCATGCCTCATGTTGAATAACCACTTTTTAAACCCTCACAGTGACCAAAATTGCCATTTTGACAGAGTTTTGCTTACTCAAAAGCTTCCATTTTGACCCGTTTCAGGCACAGAAATGACTTTAAACACACTTATTCTAGTTGACAAAGTCATAATTCACATCCAACAGTAATTTAGAGTCAAAAGATTAAATGTTGAAATTTCATCGTTATAGACCATTTTATGATCGTTCGACAGGTCCGGAGTCATCGTTTTTCATCCGAAAATTGATTTTTTGGACTGTACCAAAAATGATTCAAAATGTCAATTGGATCATGCCTCATGTTGAATAACCACTTTTTAAACCCTCACAGTGACCAAAATTGCCATTTTTACAGAGTTTTGCTTACTCAAAAGCTTCCATTTTGACCCGTTTCAGGCACAGAAATGACTTTAAACACACTTATTCTAGTTGACAAAGTCATAATTCACATCCAACAGTAATTTAGAGTCAAACGATTAAATGTTGAAATTTCATCATTATAGACCATTTTGGTATCGTTCGACAGGTCTGGAGTCATCGTTTTTCATCCGAAAATTGATTTTTTGGACTGTACCAAAAATGATTCAAAATGTCAATTGGATCATGCCTCATGTTGAATAACCACTTTTTAAACCCTCACAGTGACCAAAATTGCCATTTTTACAGAGTTTTGCTTACTCAAAAGCTTCAATTTTGACCCGTTTCAGGCACAGAAATGACTTTAAACACACTTATTTTAGTTGACAAAGTCCTAATTCACATCCAACAGTAATTTAGAGTCAAAAGATTAAATGTTAAAATTTCATCATTATAGACCATTTTGGGATCGTTCGACAGGTCCGGAGTCGTCGTTTTTCATCCGAAAATTGATTTTTTGGACTGTACCAAAAATGATTCAAAATGTCAATTGGATCATGCCTCATGTTGAATAACCACTTTTTAAACCCTCACAGTGACCAAAATTGCCATTTTTACAGAGTTTTGCTTACTCAAAAGCTTCAATTTTGACCCGTTTCAGGCACAGAAATGACATTAAACACACTTATTTTAGTTGACAAAGTCCTAATTCACATCCAACAGTAATTTAGAGTCAAAAGATTAAATGTTAAAATTTCATCATTATAGACCATTTTGGGATCGTTCGACAGGTCCGGAGTCATCGTTTTTCATCCGAAAATTGATTTTTTGGACTGTACCAAAAATGATTCAAAATGTCAATTGGATCATGCCTCATGTTGAATAACCACTTTTTAAACCCTCACAGTGACAAAAAATTGCCATTTTTACAGAGTTTTGCTTACTCAAAAGCTTCCATTTTGACCCGTTTCAGGCACAGAAATGACTTTAAACACACTTATTCTAGTTGACAAAGTCATAATTCACATCCAACAGTCATTTAGAGTCAAAAGATTAAATGTTGAAATTTCATCATTATAGACCATTTTGGGATCGTTCGACAGGTCCGGAGTCATCGTTTTTCATCCGAAAATTGATTTTTTGGACTGTACCAAAAATGATTCAAAATGTCAATTGGATCATGCCTCATGTTGAATAACCACTTTTTAAACCCTCACAGTGACCAAAATTGCCATTTTTACAGAGTTTTGCTTACTCAAAAGCTTCCATTTTGACCCGTTTCAGGCACAGAAATGACTTTAAACACACTTATTCTAGTTGACAAAGTCATAATTCACATCCAACAGTAATTTAGAGTCAAAAGATTAAATGTTGAAATTTCATCATTATAGACCATTTTGGTATCGTTCGACAGGTCCGGAGTCATCGTTTTTCATCCGAAAATTGATTTTTTGGACTGTACCAACAATGATTCAAAATGTCAATTGGATCATGCCTCATGTTGAATAACCACTTTTTAAACCCCCACAGTGACCAAAATTGCCATATTTACAGAGTTTTGCTTACTCAAAAGCTTCCATTTTGACCCGTTTCAGGCACAGAAATGACTTTAAACACACTTATTCTAGTTGACAAAGTCATAATTCACATCCAACAGTAATTTAGAGTCAAAAGATTAAATGTTGAAATTTCATCGTTATAGACCATTTTATGATCGTTCGACAGGTCCGGAGTCATCGTTTTTCATCCGAAAATTGATTTTTTGGACTGTACCAAAAATGATTCAAAATGTCAATTGGATCATGCCTCATGTTGAATAACCACTTTTTAAACCCTCACAGTGACCAAAATTGCCATTTTTACAGAGTTTTGCTTACTCAAAAGCTTCCATTTTGACCCGTTTCAGTCACAGAAATGACTTTAAACACACTTATTCTAGTTGACAAAGTCATAATTCACATCCAACAGTAATTTAGAGTCAAAAGATTAAATGTTGAAATTTCATCATTATAGACCATTTTGGTATCGTTCGACAGGTCCGGAGTCATCGTTTTTCATCCGAAAATTGATTTTTTGGACTGTACCAAAAATGATTCAAAATGTCAATTGGATCATGCCTCATGTTGAATAACCACTTTTTAAACCCTCACAGTGACAAAAAATTGCCATTTTTACAGAGTTTTGCTTACTCAAAAGCTTCCATTTTGACCCGTTTCAGGCACAGAAATGACTTTAAACACACTTATTCTAGTTGACAAAGTCATAATTCACATCCAACAGTCATTTAGAGTCAAAAGATTAAATGTTGAAATTTCATCATTATAGACCATTTTGGGATCGTTCGACAGGTCCGGAGTCATCGTTTTTCATCCGAAAATTGATTTTTTGGACTGTACCAAAAATGATTCAAAATGTCAATTGGATCATGCCTCATGTTGAATAACCACTTTTTAAACCCTCACAGTGACCAAAATTGCCATTTTTACAGAGTTTTGCTTACTCAAAAGCTTCCATTTTGACCCGTTTCAGGCACAGAAATGACTTTAAACACACTTATTCTAGTTGACAAAGTCATAATTCACATCCAACAGTAATTTAGAGTCAAAAGATTAAATGTTGAAATTTCATCATTATAGACCATTTTGGTATCGTTCGACAGGTCCGGAGTCATCGTTTTTCATCCGAAAATTGATTTTTTGGACTGTACCAATAATGATTCAAAATGTCAATTGGATCATGCCTCATGTTGAATAACCACTTTTTAAACCCTCACAGTGACCAAAATTGCCATTTTTACAGAGTTTTGCTTACTCAAAAGCTTCCATTTTGACCCGTTTCAGGCACAGAAATGACTTTAAACACACTTATTCTAGTTGACAAAGTCATAATTCACATCCAACAGTAATTTAGAGTCAAAAGATTAAATGTTGAAATTTCATCATTATAGACCATTTTGGGAACGTTCGACAGGTCCGGAGTCATCGTTTTTCATCCGAAAATTGATTTTTTGGACTGTACCAAAAATGATTCAAAATGTCAATTGGATCATGCCTCATGTTGAATAACCACTTTTTAAACCCTCACAGTGACCAAAATTGCCATTTTTACAGAGTTTTGCTTACTCAAAAGCTTCCATTTTGACCCGTTTCAGGCACAGAAATGACTTTAAACACACTTATTTTAGTTGACAAAGTCCTAATTCACATCCAACAGTAATTTAGAGTCAAAAGATTAAATGTTAAAATTTCATCATTATAGACCATTTTGGGATCGTTCGACAGGTCCGGAGTCATCGTTTTTCATCCGAAAATTGATTTTTTGGACTGTACCAAAAATGATTCAAAATGTCAATTGGATCATGCCTCATGTTGAATAACCACTTTTTAAACCCTCACAGTGACCAAAATTGCCATTTTTACAGAGTTTTGCTTACTCAAAAGCTTCCATTTTGACCCGTTTCAGGCACAGAAATGACTTTAAACACACTTATTTTAGTTGACAAAGTCCTAATTCACATCCAACAGTAATTTAGAGTCAAAAGATTAAATGTTAAAATTTCATCATTATAGACCATTTTGGGATCGTTCGACAGGTCCGGAGTCATCGTTTTTCATCCGAAAATTGATTTTTTGGACTGTACCAAAAATGATTCAAAATGTCAATTGGATCATGCCTCATGTTGAATAACCACTTTTTAAACCCTCACAGTGACCAAAATTGCCATTTTTACAGAGTTTTGCTTACTCAAAAGCTTCCATTTTGACCCGTTTCAGGCACAGAAATGACTTTAAACACACTTATTCTAGTTGACAAAGTCATAATTCACATCCAACAGTAATTTAGAGTCAAAAGATTAAATGTTGAAATTTCATCGTTATAGACCATTTTATGATCGTTCGACAGGTCCGGAGTCATCGTTTTTCATCCGAAAATTGATTTTTTGGACTGTACCAAAAATGATTCAAAATGTCAATTGGATCATGCCTCATGTTGAATAACCACTTTTTAAACCCTCACAGTGACCAAAATTGCCATTTTTACAGAGTTTTGCTTACTCAAAAGCTTCCATTTTGACCCGTTTCAGTCACAGAAATGACTTTAAACACACTTATTCTAGTTGACAAAGTCATAATTCACATCCAACAGTAATTTAGAGTCAAAAGATTAAATGTTGAAATTTCATCATTATAGACCATTTTGGTATCGTTCGACAGGTCCGGAGTCATCGTTTTTCATCCGAAAATTGATTTTTTGGACTGTACCAAAAATGATTCAAAATGTCAATTGGATCATGCCTCATGTTGAATAACCACTTTTTAAACCCTCACAGTGACAAAAAATTGCCATTTTTACAGAGTTTTGCTTACTCAAAAGCTTCCATTTTGACCCGTTTCAGGCACAGAAATGACTTTAAACACACTTATTCTAGTTGACAAAGTCATAATTCACATCCAACAGTCATTTAGAGTCAAAAGATTAAATGTTGAAATTTCATCATTATAGACCATTTTGGGATCGTTCGACAGGTCCGGAGTCATCGTTTTTCATCCGAAAATTGATTTTTTGGACTGTACCAAAAATGATTCAAAATGTCAATTGGATCATGCCTCATGTTGAATAACCACTTTTTAAACCCTCACAGTGACCAAAATTGCCATTTTTACAGAGTTTTGCTTACTCAAAAGCTTCCATTTTGACCCGTTTCAGGCACAGAAATGACTTTAAACACACTTATTCTAGTTGACAAAGTCATAATTCACATCCAACAGTAATTTAGAGTCAAAAGATTAAATGTTGAAATTTCATCATTATAGACCATTTTGGTATCGTTCGACAGGTCCGGAGTCATCGTTTTTCATCCGAAAATTGATTTTTTGGACTGTACCAATAATGATTCAAAATGTCAATTGGATCATGCCTCATGTTGAATAACCACTTTTTAAACCCCCACAGTGACCAAAATTGCCATATTTACAGAGTTTTGCTTACTCAAAAGCTTCCATTTTGACCCGTTTCAGGCACAGAAATGACTTTAAACACACTTATTCTAGTTGACAAAGTCATAATTCACATCCAACAGTAATTTAGAGTCAAAAGATTAAATGTTGAAATTTCATCATTATAGACCATTTTGGGAACGTTCGACAGGTCCGGAGTCATCGTTTTTCATCCGAAAATTGATTTTTTGGACTGTACCAAAAATGATTCAAAATGTCAATTGGATCATGCCTCATGTTGAATAACCACTTTTTAAACCCTCACAGTGACCAAAATTGCCATTTTTACAGAGTTTTGCTTACTCAAAAGCTTCCATTTTGACCCGTTTCAGGCACAGAAATGACTTTAAACACACTTATTTTAGTTGACAAAGTCCTAATTCACATCCAACAGTAATTTAGAGTCAAAAGATTAAATGTTAAAATTTCATCATTATAGACCATTTTGGGATCGTTCGACAGGTCCGGAGTCATCGTTTTTCATCCGAAAATTGATTTTTTGGACTGTACCAAAAATGATTCAAAATGTCAATTGGATCATGCCTCATGTTGAATAACCACTTTTTAAACCCTCACAGTGACAAAAATTGCCATTTTTACAGAGTTTTGCTTACTCAAAAGCTTCCATTTTGACCCGTTTCAGGCACAGAAATGACTTTAAACACACTTATTCTAGTTGACAAAGTCATAATTCACATCCAACAGTAATTTAGAGTCAAAAGATTAAATGTTGAAATTTCATCATTATAGACCATTTTGGTATCGTTCGACAGGTCCGGAGTCATCGTTTTTCATCCGAAAATTGATTTTTTGGACTGTACCAAAAATGATTCAAAATGTCAATTGGATCATGCCTCATGTTGAATAACCACTTTTTAAACCCTCACAGTGACCAAAATTGCCATTTTGACAGAGTTTTGCTTACTCAAAAGCTTCCATTTTGACCCGTTTCAGGCACAGAAATGACTTTAAACACACTTATTCTAGTTGACAAAGTCATAATTCACATCCAACAGTAATTTAGAGTCAAAAGATTAAATGTTGAAATTTCATCGTTATAGACCATTTTATGATCGTTCGACAGGTCCGGAGTCATCGTTTTTCATCCGAAAATTGATTTTTTGGACTGTACCAAAAATGATTCAAAATGTCAATTGGATCATGCCTCATGTTGAATAACCACTTTTTAAACCCTCACAGTGACCAAAATTGCCATTTTTACAGAGTTTTGCTTACTCAAAAGCTTCCATTTTGACCCGTTTCAGGCACAGAAATGACTTTAAACACACTTATTCTAGTTGACAAAGTCATAATTCACATCCAACAGTAATTTAGAGTCAAACGATTAAATGTTGAAATTTCATCATTATAGACCATTTTGGTATCGTTCGACAGGTCTGGAGTCATCGTTTTTCATCCGAAAATTGATTTTTTGGACTGTACCAAAAATGATTCAAAATGTCAATTGGATCATGCCTCATGTTGAATAACCACTTTTTAAACCCTCACAGTGACCAAAATTGCCATTTTTACAGAGTTTTGCTTACTCAAAAGCTTCAATTTTGACCCGTTTCAGGCACAGAAATGACTTTAAACACACTTATTTTAGTTGACAAAGTCCTAATTCACATCCAACAGTAATTTAGAGTCAAAAGATTAAATGTTAAAATTTCATCATTATAGACCATTTTGGGATCGTTCGACAGGTCCGGAGTCGTCGTTTTTCATCCGAAAATTGATTTTTTGGACTGTACCAAAAATGATTCAAAATGTCAATTGGATCATGCCTCATGTTGAATAACCACTTTTTAAACCCTCACAGTGACCAAAATTGCCATTTTTACAGAGTTTTGCTTACTCAAAAGCTTCAATTTTGACCCGTTTCAGGCACAGAAATGACATTAAACACACTTATTTTAGTTGACAAAGTCCTAATTCACATCCAACAGTAATTTAGAGTCAAAAGATTAAATGTTAAAATTTCATCATTATAGACCATTTTGGGATCGTTCGACAGGTCCGGAGTCATCGTTTTTCATCCGAAAATTGATTTTTTGGACTGTACCAAAAATGATTCAAAATGTCAATTGGATCATGCCTCATGTTGAATAACCACTTTTTAAACCCTCACAGTGACAAAAAATTGCCATTTTTACAGAGTTTTGCTTACTCAAAAGCTTCCATTTTGACCCGTTTCAGGCACAGAAATGACTTTAAACACACTTATTCTAGTTGACAAAGTCATAATTCACATCCAACAGTCATTTAGAGTCAAAAGATTAAATGTTGAAATTTCATCATTATAGACCATTTTGGGATCGTTCGACAGGTCCGGAGTCATCGTTTTTCATCCGAAAATTGATTTTTTGGACTGTACCAAAAATGATTCAAAATGTCAATTGGATCATGCCTCATGTTGAATAACCACTTTTTAAACCCTCACAGTGACCAAAATTGCCATTTTTACAGAGTTTTGCTTACTCAAAAGCTTCCATTTTGACCCGTTTCAGGCACAGAAATGACTTTAAACACACTTATTCTAGTTGACAAAGTCATAATTCACATCCAACAGTAATTTAGAGTCAAAAGATTAAATGTTGAAATTTCATCATTATAGACCATTTTGGTATCGTTCGACAGGTCCGGAGTCATCGTTTTTCATCCGAAAATTGATTTTTTGGACTGTACCAACAATGATTCAAAATGTCAATTGGATCATGCCTCATGTTGAATAACCACTTTTTAAACCCCCACAGTGACCAAAATTGCCATATTTACAGAGTTTTGCTTACTCAAAAGCTTCCATTTTGACCCGTTTCAGGCACAGAAATGACTTTAAACACACTTATTCTAGTTGACAAAGTCATAATTCACATCCAACAGTAATTTAGAGTCAAAAGATTAAATGTTGAAATTTCATCGTTATAGACCATTTTATGATCGTTCGACAGGTCCGGAGTCATCGTTTTTCATCCGAAAATTGATTTTTTGGACTGTACCAAAAATGATTCAAAATGTCAATTGGATCATGCCTCATGTTGAATAACCACTTTTTAAACCCTCACAGTGACCAAAATTGCCATTTTTACAGAGTTTTGCTTACTCAAAAGCTTCCATTTTGACCCGTTTCAGTCACAGAAATGACTTTAAACACACTTATTCTAGTTGACAAAGTCATAATTCACATCCAACAGTAATTTAGAGTCAAAAGATTAAATGTTGAAATTTCATCATTATAGACCATTTTGGTATCGTTCGACAGGTCCGGAGTCATCGTTTTTCATCCGAAAATTGATTTTTTGGACTGTACCAAAAATGATTCAAAATGTCAATTGGATCATGCCTCATGTTGAATAACCACTTTTTAAACCCTCACAGTGACAAAAAATTGCCATTTTTACAGAGTTTTGCTTACTCAAAAGCTTCCATTTTGACCCGTTTCAGGCACAGAAATGACTTTAAACACACTTATTCTAGTTGACAAAGTCATAATTCACATCCAACAGTCATTTAGAGTCAAAAGATTAAATGTTGAAATTTCATCATTATAGACCATTTTGGGATCGTTCGACAGGTCCGGAGTCATCGTTTTTCATCCGAAAATTGATTTTTTGGACTGTACCAAAAATGATTCAAAATGTCAATTGGATCATGCCTCATGTTGAATAACCACTTTTTAAACCCTCACAGTGACCAAAATTGCCATTTTTACAGAGTTTTGCTTACTCAAAAGCTTCCATTTTGACCCGTTTCAGGCACAGAAATGACTTTAAACACACTTATTCTAGTTGACAAAGTCATAATTCACATCCAACAGTAATTTAGAGTCAAAAGATTAAATGTTGAAATTTCATCATTATAGACCATTTTGGTATCGTTCGACAGGTCCGGAGTCATCGTTTTTCATCCGAAAATTGATTTTTTGGACTGTACCAATAATGATTCAAAATGTCAATTGGATCATGCCTCATGTTGAATAACCACTTTTTAAACCCTCACAGTGACCAAAATTGCCATTTTTACAGAGTTTTGCTTACTCAAAAGCTTCCATTTTGACCCGTTTCAGGCACAGAAATGACTTTAAACACACTTATTCTAGTTGACAAAGTCATAATTCACATCCAACAGTAATTTAGAGTCAAAAGATTAAATGTTGAAATTTCATCATTATAGACCATTTTGGGAACGTTCGACAGGTCCGGAGTCATCGTTTTTCATCCGAAAATTGATTTTTTGGACTGTACCAAAAATGATTCAAAATGTCAATTGGATCATGCCTCATGTTGAATAACCACTTTTTAAACCCTCACAGTGACCAAAATTGCCATTTTTACAGAGTTTTGCTTACTCAAAAGCTTCCATTTTGACCCGTTTCAGGCACAGAAATGACTTTAAACACACTTATTTTAGTTGACAAAGTCCTAATTCACATCCAACAGTAATTTAGAGTCAAAAGATTAAATGTTAAAATTTCATCATTATAGACCATTTTGGGATCGTTCGACAGGTCCGGAGTCATCGTTTTTCATCCGAAAATTGATTTTTTGGACTGTACCAAAAATGATTCAAAATGTCAATTGGATCATGCCTCATGTTGAATAACCACTTTTTAAACCCTCACAGTGACCAAAATTGCCATTTTTACAGAGTTTTGCTTACTCAAAAGCTTCCATTTTGACCCGTTTCAGGCACAGAAATGACTTTAAACACACTTATTTTAGTTGACAAAGTCCTAATTCACATCCAACAGTAATTTAGAGTCAAAAGATTAAATGTTAAAATTTCATCATTATAGACCATTTTGGGATCGTTCGACAGGTCCGGAGTCATCGTTTTTCATCCGAAAATTGATTTTTTGGACTGTACCAAAAATGATTCAAAATGTCAATTGGATCATGCCTCATGTTGAATAACCACTTTTTAAACCCTCACAGTGACCAAAATTGCCATTTTTACAGAGTTTTGCTTACTCAAAAGCTTCCATTTTGACCCGTTTCAGGCACAGAAATGACTTTAAACACACTTATTCTAGTTGACAAAGTCATAATTCACATCCAACAGTAATTTAGAGTCAAAAGATTAAATGTTGAAATTTCATCGTTATAGACCATTTTATGATCGTTCGACAGGTCCGGAGTCATCGTTTTTCATCCGAAAATTGATTTTTTGGACTGTACCAAAAATGATTCAAAATGTCAATTGGATCATGCCTCATGTTGAATAACCACTTTTTAAACCCTCACAGTGACCAAAATTGCCATTTTTACAGAGTTTTGCTTACTCAAAAGCTTCCATTTTGACCCGTTTCAGTCACAGAAATGACTTTAAACACACTTATTCTAGTTGACAAAGTCATAATTCACATCCAACAGTAATTTAGAGTCAAAAGATTAAATGTTGAAATTTCATCATTATAGACCATTTTGGTATCGTTCGACAGGTCCGGAGTCATCGTTTTTCATCCGAAAATTGATTTTTTGGACTGTACCAAAAATGATTCAAAATGTCAATTGGATCATGCCTCATGTTGAATAACCACTTTTTAAACCCTCACAGTGACAAAAAATTGCCATTTTTACAGAGTTTTGCTTACTCAAAAGCTTCCATTTTGACCCGTTTCAGGCACAGAAATGACTTTAAACACACTTATTCTAGTTGACAAAGTCATAATTCACATCCAACAGTCATTTAGAGTCAAAAGATTAAATGTTGAAATTTCATCATTATAGACCATTTTGGGATCGTTCGACAGGTCCGGAGTCATCGTTTTTCATCCGAAAATTGATTTTTTGGACTGTACCAAAAATGATTCAAAATGTCAATTGGATCATGCCTCATGTTGAATAACCACTTTTTAAACCCTCACAGTGACCAAAATTGCCATTTTTACAGAGTTTTGCTTACTCAAAAGCTTCCATTTTGACCCGTTTCAGGCACAGAAATGACTTTAAACACACTTATTCTAGTTGACAAAGTCATAATTCACATCCAACAGTAATTTAGAGTCAAAAGATTAAATGTTGAAATTTCATCATTATAGACCATTTTGGTATCGTTCGACAGGTCCGGAGTCATCGTTTTTCATCCGAAAATTGATTTTTTGGACTGTACCAATAATGATTCAAAATGTCAATTGGATCATGCCTCATGTTGAATAACCACTTTTTAAACCCCCACAGTGACCAAAATTGCCATATTTACAGAGTTTTGCTTACTCAAAAGCTTCCATTTTGACCCGTTTCAGGCACAGAAATGACTTTAAACACACTTATTCTAGTTGACAAAGTCATAATTCACATCCAACAGTAATTTAGAGTCAAAAGATTAAATGTTGAAATTTCATCATTATAGACCATTTTGGGAACGTTCGACAGGTCCGGAGTCATCGTTTTTCATCCGAAAATTGATTTTTTGGACTGTACCAAAAATGATTCAAAATGTCAATTGGATCATGCCTCATGTTGAATAACCACTTTTTAAACCCTCACAGTGACCAAAATTGCCATTTTTACAGAGTTTTGCTTACTCAAAAGCTTCCATTTTGACCCGTTTCAGGCACAGAAATGACTTTAAACACACTTATTTTAGTTGACAAAGTCCTAATTCACATCCAACAGTAATTTAGAGTCAAAAGATTAAATGTTAAAATTTCATCATTATAGACCATTTTGGGATCGTTCGACAGGTCCGGAGTCATCGTTTTTCATCCGAAAATTGATTTTTTGGACTGTACCAAAAATGATTCAAAATGTCAATTGGATCATGCCTCATGTTGAATAACCACTTTTTAAACCCTCACAGTGACAAAAATTGCCATTTTTACAGAGTTTTGCTTACTCAAAAGCTTCCATTTTGACCCGTTTCAGGCACAGAAATGACTTTAAACACACTTATTCTAGTTGACAAAGTCATAATTCACATCCAACAGTAATTTAGAGTCAAAAGATTAAATGTTGAAATTTCATCATTATAGACCATTTTGGTATCGTTCGACAGGTCCGGAGTCATCGTTTTTCATCCGAAAATTGATTTTTTGGACTGTACCAACAATGATTCAAAATGTCAATTGGATCATGCCTCATGTTGAATAACCACTTTTTAAACCCTCACAGTGACCAAAATTGCCATTTTTACAGAGTTTTGCTTACTCAAAAGCTTCCATTTTGACCCGTTTCAGGCACAGAAATGACTTTAAACACACTTATTCTAGTTGACAAAGTCATAATTCACATCCAACAGTAATTTAGAGTCAAACGATTAAATGTTGAAATTTCATCATTATAGACCATTTTGGTATCGTTCGACAGGTCCGGAGTCATCGTTTTTCATCCGAAAATTGATTTTTTGGACTGTACCAAAAATGATTCAAAATGTCAATTGGATCATGCCTCATGTTGAATAACCACTTTTTAAACCCTCACAGTGACCAAAATTGCCATTTTTACAGAGTTTTGCTTACTCAAAAGCTTCAATTTTGACCCGTTTCAGGCACAGAAATGACATTAAACACACTTATTTTAGTTGACAAAGTCCTAATTCACATCCAACAGTAATTTAGAGTCAAAAGATTAAATGTTAAAATTTCATCATTATAGACCATTTTGGGATCGTTCGACAGGTCCGGAGTCATCGTTTTTCATCCGAAAATTGATTTTTTGGACTGTACCAAAAATGATTCAAAATGTCAATTGGATCATGCCTCATGTTGAATAACCACTTTTTAAACCCTCACAGTGACAAAAATTGCCATTTTTACAGAGTTTTGCTTACTCAAAAGCTTCCATTTTGACCCGTTTCAGGCACAGAAATGACTTTAAACACACTTATTCTAGTTGACAAAGTCATAATTCACATCCAACAGTCATTTAGAGTCAAAAGATTAAATGTTGAAATTTCATCATTATAGACCATTTTGGGATCGTTCGACAGGTCCGGAGTCATCGTTTTTCATCCGAAAATTGATTTTTTGGACTGTACCAAAAATGATTCAAAATGTCAATTGGATCATGCCTCATGTTGAATAACCACTTTTTAAACCCTCACAGTGACCAAAATTGCCATTTTTACAGAGTTTTGCTTACTCAAAAGCTTTTGACCCGTTTCAGGCACAGAAATGACTTTAAACACACTTATTTTAGTTGACAAAGTCCTAATTCACATCCAACAGTAATTTAGAGTCAAAAGATTAAATGTTAAAATTTCATCATTATAGACCATTTTGGGATCGTTCGACAGGTCCGGAGTCATCGTTTTTCACCCGAAAATTGATTTTTTGGACTGTACCAAAAATGATTCAAAATGTCAATTGGATCATGCCTCATGTTGAATAAACACTTTTCAAACCCTCACAGTGACCAAAATTGCCATTTTTACAGAGTTTTGCTTACTCAAAAGCTTCAATTCTGACCCGTTTCAGGCACAGAAATGACTTTAAACACACTTATTTTAGTTGACAAAGTCCTAATTCACATCCAACAGTAATTTAGAGTCAAAAGATTAAATGTTAAAATTTCATCATTATAGACCATTTTGGGATCGTTCGACAGGTCCGGAGTCATCGTTTTTCATCCGAAAATTGATTTTTTGGACTGTACCAAAAATGATTCAAAATGTCAATTGGATCATGCCTCATGTTGAATATTTACAACAAGGGGTGGTGAGGGACAGAGTCTCTGAATTAAACAGAATACTCTCACCCAGTCAAGAGATCCGGGCTAGATCCAACACCGTTTTTTAGCTCACTGCACCATCCCAGTTTCAGAACCTGGCTGTATGCAAATTAGCCTGTTCCTGTCCCAGTGCATGATGGGAACAGGGCAAACCAAACTACAAAAGCCAATTCTTACACTGGGAAGGAAACAAGCTACCGGGGACCGGTTTCTGGCATTTCAGCCTCTTCGGCCCGGCTTGCTTGAATCCTGATGGTGCAATGAGCAAGGGACTCACATCTGAGTATACCCTTCCACGCTTAGGGTGGACAAAAATATTTACAACAAGGGGTGGTGAGGGACAGAGTCTCTGAATTAAACAGAATACTCTCACCCAGTCAAGAGATCCGGGCTAGATCCAACACCGTTTTTTAGCTCACTGCACCATCCCAGTTTCAGAACCTGGCTGTATGCAAATTAGCCTGTTCCTGTCCCAGTGCATGATGGGAACAGGGCAAACCAAACTACAAAAGCCAATTCTTACACTGGGAAGGAAACAAGCTACCGGGGACCGGTTTCTGGCATTTCAGCCTCTTCGGCCCGGCTTGCTTGAATCCTGATGGTGCAATGAGCAAGGGACTCACAGTCTGCCCTGTTCCCATGATGCACTGGGCCAGGGACAGACTGATTTGCATATAGCCAGATTCTGAGCTGGGATGGGGCAGTGAGATAAATAACGGTGATGGATCAAGCCCTGATCTTTGGACTGGGTAAGAGTGGTCTGCTCAATTCAGACACTCTGTTCATCACCACCCCCTTTTGTAAATCGATTTTGGCCACTATAGGTGTGGCAGGGTATACTCAGACATGAGTCCCTTTCTCACTGCTCCATCAGGATTCAAGCAAGCCGGGCCGAAGAGGCTGAAATGCCAGAAACCGGTCCCCGGTAGCTTGTCTCCTTTCTGGTAAAGAATTGGCTTGGTAGTTTAGTCTGCCCTGTTCCCATGATGCACTGGGCCAGGGACAGACTGATTTGCATATAGCCAGATTCTGAGCTGGGATGGGGCAGTGAGATAAATAACGGTGATGGATCAAGCCCTGATCTTTGGACTGGGTAAGAGTGGTCTGCTCAATTCAGACACTCTGTTCATCACCACCCCCTTTTGTAAATCGATTTTGGCCACTATAGGTGTGGCAGGGTATACTCAGACATGAGTCCCTTTCTCACTGCTCCATCAGGATTCAAGCAAGCCGGGCCGAAGAGGCTGAAATGCCAGAAACCGGTCCCCGGTAGCTTGTCTCCTTTCTGGTAAAGAATTGGCTTGGTAGTTTAGTCTGCCCTGTTCCCATGATGCACTGGGCCAGGGACAGACTGATTTGCATATAGCCAGATTCTGAGCTGGGATGGGGCAGTGAGATAAATAACGGTGATGGATCAAGCCCTGATCTTTGGACTGGGTAAGAGTGGTCTGCTCAATTCAGACACTCTGTTCATCACCACCCCCTTTTGTAAATCGATTTTGGCCACTATAGGTGTGGCAGGGTATACTCAGACATGAGTCCCTTTCTCACTGCTCCATCAGGATTCAAGCAAGCCGGGCCGAAGAGGCTGAAATGCCAGAAACCGGTCCCCGGTAGCTTGTCTCCTTTCTGGTAAAGAATTGGCTTGGTAGTTTAGTCTGCCCTGTTCCCATGATGCACTGGGCCAGGGACAGACTGATTTGCATATAGCCAGATTCTGAGCTGGGATGGGGCAGTGAGATAAATAACGGTGATGGATCAAGCCCTGATCTTTGGACTGGGTAAGAGTGGTCTGCTCAATTCAGACACTCTGTTCATCACCACCCCCTTTTGTAAATCATGTTGAATAAACACTTTTCAAACCCTCACAGTGACCAAAATTGCCATTTTTACAGAGTTTTGCTTACTCAAAAGCTTCAATTCTGACCCGTTTCAGGCACAGAAATGACTTTAAACACACTTATTCTAGTTGACAAAGTCATAATTCACATCCAACAGTCATTTGGAGTCAAAAGATTAAATGTTGAAATTTCATCATTATAGACCATTTTGGGATCGTTCGACAGGTCCGGAGTCATCGTTTTTCATCCGAAAATTGATTTTTTGGACTGTACCAAAAATGATTCAAAATGTCAATTGGATCATGCCTCATGTTGAATAACCACTTTTTAAACCCTCACAGTGACCAAAATTGCCATTTTTACAGAGTTTTGCTTACTCAAAAGCTTCCATTTTGACCCGTTTCAGGCACAGAAATGACTTTAAACACACTTATTCTAGTTGACAAAGTCATAATTCACATCCAACAGTCATTTAGTGTCAAAAGATTAAATGTTGAAATTTCATCATTATAGACCATTTTGGGATCGTTCGACAGGTCCGGAGTCATCGTTTTTCATCCGAAAATTGATTTTTTGGACTGTACCAAAAATTATTCAAAATGTCAATTGGATCATGCCTCATGTTGAATAACCACTTTTTAAACCCTCACAGTGACCAAAATTGCCATTTTTACAGAGTTTTGCTTACTGAAAAGCTTCCATTTTGACCCGTTTCAGGCACAGAAATGACTTTAAACACACTTATTCTAGTTGACAAAGTCATAATTCACATCCAACAGTAATTTAGAGTCAAAAGATTAAATGTTGAAATTTCATCATTATAGACCATTTTGGTATCGTTCGGCAGGTCCGGAGTCATCGTTTTTCATCCGAAAATTGATTTTTTGGACTGTACCAACAATGATTCAAAATGTCAATTGGATCATGCCTCATGTTGAATAACCACTTTTTAAACCCTCACAGTGACCAAAATTGCCATTTTTACAGAGTTTTGCTTACTCAAAAGCTTCAATTTTGACCCGTTTCAGGCACAGAAATGACTTTAAACACACTTATTTTAGTTGACAAAGTCCTAATTCACATCCAACAGTAATTTAGAGTCAAAAGATTAAATGTTAAAATTTCATCATTATAGACCATTTTGGGATCGTTCGACAGGTCCGGAGTCATCGTTTTTCATCCGAAAATTGATTTTTTGGACTGTACCAAAAATGATTCAAAATGTCAATTGGATCATGCCTCATGTTGAATAAACACTTTTCAAACCCTCACAGTGACCAAAATTGCCATTTTTACAGAGTTTTGCTTACTCTAAAGCTTCAATTTTGACCCGTTTCAGGCACAGAAATGACTTTAAACACACTTATTTTAGTTGACAAAGTCCTAATTCACATCCAACAGTAATTTAGAGTCAAAAGATTAAATGTTAAAATTTCATCATTATAGACCATTTTGGGATCGTTCGACAGGTCCGGAGTCATCGTTTTTCATCCGAAAATTGATTTTTTGGACTGTACCAAAAATGATTCAAAATGTCAATTGGATCATGCCTCATGTTGAATAACCACTTTTTAAACCCTCACAGTGACCAAAATTGCCATTTTTACAGAGTTTTGCTTACTCAAAAGCTTCCATTTTGACCCGTTTCAGGCACAGAAATGACTTTAAACACACTTATTCTAGTTGACAAAGTCATAATTCACATCCAACAGTAATTTAGAGTCAAAAGATTAAATGTTGAAATTTCATCATTATAGACCATTTTGGTATCGTTCGACAGGTCCGGAGTCATCGTTTTTCATCCGAAAATTGATTTTTTGGACTGTACCAATAATGATTCAAAATGTCAATTGGATCATGCCTCATGTTGAATAACCACTTTTTAAACCCCCACAGTGACCAAAATTGCCATATTTACAGAGTTTTGCTTACTCAAAAGCTTCCATTTGGACCCGTTTCAGGCACAGAAATGACTTTAAACACACTTATTCTAGTTGACAAAGTCATAATTCACATCCAACAGTAATTTAGAGTCAAAAGATTAAATGTTGAAATTTCATCATTATAGACCATTTTGGGAACGTTCGACAGGTCCGGAGTCATCGTTTTTCATCCGAAAATTGATTTTTTGGACTGTACCAAAAATGATTCAAAATGTCAATTGGATCATGCCTCATGTTGAATAACCACTTTTTAAACCCTCACAGTGACCAAAATTGCCATTTTTACAGAGTTTTGCTTACTCAAAAGCTTCCATTTTGACCCGTTTCAGGCACAGAAATGACTTTAAACACACTTATTTTAGTTGACAAAGTCCTAATTCACATCCAACAGTAATTTAGAGTCAAAAGATTAAATGTTAAAATTTCATCATTATAGACCATTTTGGGATCGTTCGACAGGTCCGGAGTCATCGTTTTTCATCCGAAAATTGATTTTTTGGACTGTACCAAAAATGATTCAAAATGTCAATTGGATCATGCCTCATGTTGAATAACCACTTTTTAAACCCTCACAGTGACAAAAATTGCCATTTTTACAGAGTTTTGCTTACTCAAAAGCTTCCATTTTGACCCGTTTCAGGCACAGAAATGACTTTAAACACACTTATTCTAGTTGACAAAGTCATAATTCACATCCAACAGTAATTTAGAGTCAAAAGATTAAATGTTGAAATTTCATCATTATAGACCATTTTGGTATCGTTCGACAGGTCCGGAGTCATCGTTTTTCATCCGAAAATTGATTTTTTGGACTGTACCAACAATGATTCAAAATGTCAATTGGATCATGCCTCATGTTGAATAACCACTTTTTAAACCCTCACAGTGACCAAAATTGCCATTTTTACAGAGTTTTGCTTACTCAAAAGCTTCCATTTTGACCCGTTTCAGGCACAGAAATGACTTTAAACACACTTATTCTAGTTGACAAAGTCATAATTCACATCCAACAGTAATTTAGAGTCAAACGATTAAATGTTGAAATTTCATCATTATAGACCATTTTGGTATCGTTCGACAGGTCCGGAGTCATCGTTTTTCATCCGAAAATTGATTTTTTGGACTGTACCAAAAATGATTCAAAATGTCAATTGGATCATGCCTCATGTTGAATAACCACTTTTTAAACCCTCACAGTGACCAAAATTGCCATTTTTACAGAGTTTTGCTTACTCAAAAGCTTCAATTTTGACCCGTTTCAGGCACAGAAATGACTTTAAACACACTTATTTTAGTTGACAAAGTCCTAATTCACATCCAACAGTAATTTAGAGTCAAAAGATTAAATGTTAAAATTTCATCATTATAGACCATTTTGGGATCGTTCGACAGGTCCGGAGTCGTCGTTTTTCATCCGAAAATTGATTTTTTGGACTGTACCAAAAATGATTCAAAATGTCAATTGGATCATGCCTCATGTTGAATAACCACTTTTTAAACCCTCACAGTGACCAAAATTGCCATTTTTACAGAGTTTTGCTTACTCAAAAGCTTCAATTTTGACCCGTTTCAGGCACAGAAATGACATTAAACACACTTATTTTAGTTGACAAAGTCCTAATTCACATCCAACAGTAATTTAGAGTCAAAAGATTAAATGTTAAAATTTCATCATTATAGACCATTTTGGGATCGTTCGACAGGTCCGGAGTCATCGTTTTTCATCCGAAAATTGATTTTTTGGACTGTACCAAAAATGATTCAAAATGTCAATTGGATCATGCCTCATGTTGAATAACCACTTTTTAAACCCTCACAGTGACAAAAATTGCCATTTTTACAGAGTTTTGCTTACTCAAAAGCTTCCATTTTGACACGTTTCAGGCACAGAAATGACTTTAAACACACTTATTCTAGTTGACAAAGTCATAATTCACATCCAACAGTCATTTAGAGTCAAAAGATTAAATGTTGAAATTTCATCATTATAGACCATTTTGGGATCGTTCGACAGGTCCGGAGTCATCGTTTTTCATCCGAAAATTGATTTTTTGGACTGTACCAAAAATGATTCAAAATGTCAATTGGATCATGCCTCATGTTGAATAACCACTTTTTAAACCCTCACAGTGACCAAAATTGCCATTTTTACAGAGTTTTGCTTACTCAAAAGCTTTTGACCCGTTTCAGGCACAGAAATGACTTTAAACACACTTATTTTAGTTGACAAAGTCCTAATTCACATCCAACAGTAATTTAGAGTCAAAAGATTAAATGTTAAAATTTCATCATTATAGACCATTTTGGGATCGTTCGACAGGTCCGGAGTCATCGTTTTTCACCCGAAAATTGATTTTTTGGACTGTACCAAAAATGATTCAAAATGTCAATTGGATCATGCCTCATGTTGAATAAACACTTTTCAAACCCTCACAGTGACCAAAATTGCCATTTTTACAGAGTTTTGCTTACTCAAAAGCTTCAATTCTGACCCGTTTCAGGCACAGAAATGACTTTAAACACACTTATTTTAGTTGACAAAGTCCTAATTCACATCCAACAGTAATTTAGAGTCAAAAGATTAAATGTTAAAATTTCATCATTATAGACCATTTTGGGATCGTTCGACAGGTCCGGAGTCATCGTTTTTCATCCGAAAATTGATTTTTTGGACTGTACCAAAAATGATTCAAAATGTCAATTGGATCATGCCTCATGTTGAATAAACACTTTTCAAACCCTCACAGTGACCAAAATTGCCATTTTTACAGAGTTTTGCTTACTCAAAAGCTTCAATTCTGACCCGTTTCAGGCACAGAAATGACTTTAAACACACTTATTCTAGTTGACAAAGTCATAATTCACATCCAACAGTCATTTGGAGTCAAAAGATTAAATGTTGAAATTTCATCATTATAGACCATTTTGGGATCGTTCGACAGGTCCGGAGTCATCGTTTTTCATCCGAAAATTGATTTTTTGGACTGTACCAAAAATGATTCAAAATGTCAATTGGATCATGCCTCATGTTGAATAACCACTTTTTAAACCCTCACAGTGACCAAAATTGCCATTTTTACAGAGTTTTGCTTACTCAAAAGCTTCCATTTTGACCCGTTTCAGGCACAGAAATGACTTTAAACACACTTATTCTAGTTGACAAAGTCATAATTCACATCCAACAGTCATTTAGTGTCAAAAGATTAAATGTTGAAATTTCATCATTATAGACCATTTTGGGATCGTTCGACAGGTCCGGAGTCATCGTTTTTCACCCGAAAATTGATTTTTTGGACTGTACCAAAAATGATTCAAAATGTCAATTGGATCATGCCTCATGTTGAATAAACACTTTTCAAACCCTCACAGTGACCAAAATTGCCATTTTTACAGAGTTTTGCTTACTCAAAAGCTTCAATTCTGACCCGTTTCAGGCACAGAAATGACTTTAAACACACTTATTTTAGTTGACAAAGTCCTAATTCACATCCAACAGTAATTTAGAGTCAAAAGATTAAATGTTAAAATTTCATCATTATAGACCATTTTGGGATCGTTCGACAGGTCCGGAGTCATCGTTTTTCATCCGAAAATTGATTTTTTGGACTGTACCAAAAATGATTCAAAATGTCAATTGGATCATGCCTCATGTTGAATAAACACTTTTCAAACCCTCACAGTGACCAAAATTGCCATTTTTACAGAGTTTTGCTTACTCAAAAGCTTCAATTCTGACCCGTTTCAGGCACAGAAATGACTTTAAACACACTTATTCTAGTTGACAAAGTCATAATTCACATCCAACAGTCATTTGGAGTCAAAAGATTAAATGTTGAAATTTCATCATTATAGACCATTTTGGGATCGTTCGACAGGTCCGGAGTCATCGTTTTTCATCCGAAAATTGATTTTTTTGGACTGTACCAAAAATGATTCAAAATGTCAATTGGATCATGCCTCATGTTGAATAACCACTTTTTAAACCCTCACAGTGACCAAAATTGCCATTTTTACAGAGTTTTGCTTACTCAAAAGCTTCCATTTTGACCCGTTTCAGGCACAGAAATGACTTTAAACACACTTATTCTAGTTGACAAAGTCATAATTCACATCCAACAGTCATTTAGTGTCAAAAGATTAAATGTTGAAATTTCATCATTATAGACCATTTTGGGATCGTTCGACAGGTCCGGAGTCATCGTTTTTCATCCGAAAATTGATTTTTTGGACTGTACCAAAAATGATTCAAAATGTCAATTGGATCATGCCTCATGTTGAATAAACACTTTTCAAACCCTCACAGTGACCAAAATTGCCATTTTTACAGAGTTTTGCTTACTCTAAAGCTTCAATTTTGACCCGTTTCAGGCACAGAAATGACTTTAAACACACTTATTTTAGTTGACAAAGTCCTAATTCACATCCAACAGTAATTTAGAGTCAAAAGATTAAATGTTAAAATTTCATCATTATAGACCATTTTGGGATCGTTCGACAGGTCCGGAGTCATCGTTTTTCATCCGAAAATTGATTTTTTGGACTGTACCAAAAATGATTCAAAATGTCAATTGGATCATGCCTCATGTTGAATAAACACTTTTCAAACACTCACAGTGACCAAAATTGCCATTTTTACAGAGTTTTGCTTACTCAAAAGCTTCAATTTTGACCCGTTTCAGGCACAGAAATGACTTTAAACACACTTATTTTAGTTGACAAAGTCCTAATTCACATCCAACAGTAATTTAGAGTCAAAAGATTAAATGTTAAAATTTCATCATTATAGACCATTTTGGGATCGTTCGACAGGTCCGGAGTCATCGTTTTTCATCCGAAAATTGATTTTTTGGACTGTACCAAAAAGTATTCAAAATGTCAATTGGATCATGCCTCATGTTGAATAACCACTTTTTAAACCCTCACAGTGACCAAAATTGCCATTTTTACAGAGTTTTGCTTACTCAAAAGCTTCCATTTTGACCCGTTTCAGGCACAGAAATGACTTTAAACACACTTATTCTAGTTGACAGTCATAATTCACATCCAACAGTCATTTAGAGTCAAAAGATTAAATGTTGAAATGTCATCATTATAGACCATTTTGGGATCGTTCGACAGGTCCGGAGTCATCGTTTTTCATCCGAAAATTGATTTTTTGGACTGTACCAAAAATGATTCAAAATGTCAATTGGATCATGCCTCATGTTGAATAACCACTTTTTAAACCCTCACAATGACCAAAATTGCCATTTTTACAGAGTTTTGCTTACTCAAAAGCTTCAATTTTGACCCGTTTCAGTTACAGAAATGACTTTAAACACACTTATTCTAGTTGACAAAGTCATAATTCACATCCAACAGTAATTTAGAGTCAAAAGATTAAATGTTGAAATTTCATCATTATAGACCATTTTGGGATCGTTCGACAGGTCCGGAGTCATCGTTTTTCATCCGAAAATTGATTTTTTGGACTGTACCAAAAATGATTCGAAATGTCAATTGGATCATGCCTCATGTTGAATAACCACTTTTTAAACGCTCACAGTGACCAAAATTGCCATTTTTACAGAGTTTTGCTTACTCAAAAGCTTCCATTTTGACCCGTTTCAGGCACAGAAATGACTTTAAACACACTTATTCTAGTTGACAAAGTCATAATTCACATCCAACAGTAATTTAGAGTCAAAAGATTAAATGTTGAAATTTCATCATTATAGACCATTTTGGTATCGTTCGACAGGTCCGGAGTCATCGTTTTTCATCCGAAAATTGATTTTTTGGACTGTACCAACAATGATTCAAAATGTCAATTGGATCATGCCTCATGTTGAATAACCACTTTTTAAACCCTCACAGTGACCAAAATTGCCATTTTTACAGAGTTTTGCTTACTCAAAGCTTCAATTTTGACCCGTTTCAGGCACAGAAATGACTTTAAACACACTTATTTTAGTTGACAAAGTCCTAATTCACATCCAACAGTAATTTAGAGTCAAAAGATTAAATGTTAAAATTTCATCATTATAGACCATTTTGGGATCGTTCGACAGGTCCGGAGTCATCGTTTTTCATCCGAAAATTGATTTTTTGGACTGTACCAAAAATGATTCAAAATGTCAATTGGATCATTCCTCATGTTGAATAACCACTTTTTAAACCCTCACAGTGACAAAAAATTGCAATTTTTACAGAGTTTTGCTTACTCAAAAGCTTCCATTTTGACCCGTTTCAGGCACAGAAATGACTTTAAACACACTTATTCTAGTTGACAAAGTCATAATTCACATCCAACAGTCATTTAGAGTCAAAAGATTAAATGTTGAAATTTCATCATTATAGACCATTTTGGGATCGTTCGACAGGTCCGGAGTCATCGTTTTTCATCCGAAAATTGATTTTTTGGACTGTACCAAAAATGATTCAAAATGTCAATTGGATCATGCCTCATGTTGAATAACCACTTTTTAAACCCTCACAGTGACCAAAATTGCCATTTTTACAGAGTTTTGCTTACTCAAAAGCTTCCATTTTGACCCGTTTCAGGCACAGAAATGACTTTAAACACACTTATTCTAGTTGACAAAGTCATAATTCACATCCAACAGTCCTTTAGTGTCAAAAGATTAAATGTTGAAATTTCATCATTATAGACCATTTTGGGATCGTTCGACAGGTCCGGAGTCATCGTTTTTCATCCGAAAATTAATTTTTTGGACTGTACCAAAAATGATTCAAAATGTCAATTGGATCATGCCTCATGTTGAATAACCACTTTTTAAACCCTCACAGTGACCAAAATTGCCATTTTTACAGAGTTTTGCTTACTCAAAAGCTTCCATTTTGACCCGTTTCAGGCACAGAAATGACTTTAAACACACCTATTCTAGTTGACAAAGTCATAATTCACATCCAACAGTAATTTAGAGTCAAAAGATTAAATGTTGAAATTTCATCATTATAGACCATTTTATGATCGCTCGACAGGTCCGGAGTCATCGTTTTTCATCCGAAAATTGATTTTTTGGACTGTACCAAAAATGATTCAAAATGTCAATTGGATCATGCCTCATGTTGAATAACCACTTTTTAAACCCTCACAGTGACCAAAATTGCCATTTTTACAGAGTTTTGCTTACTCAAAAGCTTCCATTTTGACCCGTTTCAGGCACAGAAATGACTTTAAACACACTTATTCTAGTTGACAAAGTCATAATTCACATCCAACAGTAATTTAGAGTCAAAAGATTAAATGTTGAAATTTCATCATTATAGACCATTTTGGTATCGTTCGACAGGTCCGGAGTCATCGTTTTTCATCCGAAAATTGATTTTTTGGACTGTACCAAAAATGATTCAAAATGTCAATTGGATCATGCCTCATGTTGAATAACCACTTTTTAAACCCTCACAGTGACCAAAATTGCCATTTTTACAGAGTTTTGCTTACTCAAAAGCTTCAATTTTGACCCGTTTCAGGCACAGAAATGACTTTAAACACACTTATTTTAGTTGACAAAGTCCTAATTCACATCCAACAGTAATTTAGAGTCAAAAGATTAAATGTTAAAATTTCATCATTATAGACCATTTTGGGATCGTTCGACAGGTCCGGAGTCATCGTTTTTCACCCGAAAATTGATTTTTTGGACTGTACCAAAAATGATTCAAAATGTCAATTGGATCATGTCTCATGTTGAATAAACACTTTTCAAACCCTCACAGTGACCAAAATTGCCATTTTTACAGAGTTTTGCTTACTCAAAAGCTTCAATTCTGACCCGTTTCAGGCACAGAAATGACTTTAAACACACTTATTTTAGTTGACAAAGTCCTAATTCACATCCAACAGTAATTTAGAGTCAAAAGATTAAATGTTAAAATTTCATCATTATAGACCATTTTGGGATCGTTCGACAGGTCCGGAGTCATCGTTTTTCATCCGAAAATTGATTTTTTGGACTGTACCAAAAATGATTCAAAATGTCAATTGGATCATTCCTCATGTTGAATAACCACTTTTTAAACCCTCACAGTGACCAAAATTGCCATTTTTACAGAGTTTTGCTTACTCAAAAGCTTCCATTTTGACCCGTTTCAGGCACAGAAATGACTTTAAACACACTTATTCTAGTTGACAAAGTCATAATTCACATCCAACAGTCATTTAGTGTCAAAAGATTAAATGTTGAAATTTCATCATTATAGACCATTTTGGGATCGTTCGACAGGTCCGGAGTCATCGTTTTTCATCCGAAAATTGATTTTTTGGACTGTACCAAAAATTATTCAAAATGTCAATTGGATCATGCCTCATGTTGAATAACCACTTTTTAAACCCTCACAGTGACCAAAATTGCCATTTTTACAGAGTTTTGCTTACTCAAAAGCTTCCATTTTGACCCATTTCAGGCACAGAAATGACTTTAAACACACTTATTCTAGTTGACAAAGTCATAATTCACATCCAACAGTAATTTAGAGTCAAAAGATTAAATGTTAAAATTTCATCATTATAGACCATTTTGGGATCGTTCGACAGGTCCGGAGTCATCGTTTTTCATCCGAAAATTGATTTTTTGGACTGTACCAAAAATGATTCAAAATGTCAATTGGATCATGCCTCATGTTGAATAAACACTTTTCAAACCCTCACAGTGACCAAAATTGCCATTTTTACAGAGTTTTGCTTACTCTAAAGCTTCAATTTTGACCCGTTTCAGGCACAGAAATGACTTTAAACACACTTATTTTAGTTGACAAAGTCCTAATTCACATCCAACAGTAATTTAGAGTCAAAAGATTAAATGTTAAAATTTCATCATTATAGACCATTTTGGGATCGTTCGACAGGTCCGGAGTCATCGTTTTTCATCCGAAAATTGATTTTTTGGACTGTACCAAAAATTATTCAAAATGTCAATTGGATCATGCCTCATGTTGAATAACCACTTTTTAAACCCTCACAGTGACCAAAATTGCCATTTTTACAGAGTTTTGCTTACTCAAAAGCTTCCATTTTGACCCGTTTCAGGCACAGAAATGACTTTAAACACACTTATTCTAGTTGACAAAGTCATAATTCACATCCAACAGTAATTTAGAGTCAAAAGATTAAATGTTGAAATTTCATCATTATAGACCATTTTGGTATCGTTCGACAGGTCCGGAGTCATCGTTTTTCATCCGAAAATTGATTTTTTGGACTGTACCAACAATGATTCAAAATGTCAATTGGATCATGCCTCATGTTGAATAACCACTTTTTAAACCCTCACAGTGACCAAAATTGCCATTTTTACAGAGTTTTGCTTACTCAAAAGCTTCCATTTTGACCCGTTTCAGGCACAGAAATGACTTTAAACACACTTATTCTAGTTGACAAAGTCATAATTCACATCCAACAGTAATTTAGAGTCAAAAGATTAAATGTTGAAATTTCATCATTATAGACCATTTTGGTATCGTTCGACAGGTCCGGAGTCATCGTTTTTCATCCGAAAATTGATTTTTTGGACTGTACCAAAAATGATTCAAAATGTCAATTGGATCATGCCTCATGTTGAATAACCACTTTTTCAACCCTCACAGTGACCAAAATTGCCATTTTTACAGAGTTTTGCTTACTCAAAAGCTTCAATTTTGACCCGTTTCAGGCACAGAAATGACTTTAAACACACTTATTTTAGTTGACAAAGTCCTAATTCACATCCAACAGTAATTTAGAGTCAAAAGATTAAATGTTAAAATTTCATCATTATAGACCATTTTGGGATCGTTCGACAGGTCCGGAGTCATCGTTTTTCATCCGAAAATTGATTTTTTGGACTGTACCAAAAATGATTCAAAATGTCAATTGGATCATGCCTCATGTTGAATAACCACTTTTTAAACCCTCACAGTGACCAAAATTGCCATTTTGACAGAGTTTTGCTTACTCAAAAGCTTCCATTTTGACCCGTTTCAGGCACAGAAATGACTTTAAACACACTTATTCTAGTTGACAAAGTCATAATTCACATCCAACAGTAATTTAGAGTCAAAAGATTAAATGTTGAAATTTCATCGTTATAGACCATTTTATGATCGTTCGACAGGTCCGGAGTCATCGTTTTTCATCCGAAAATTGATTTTTTGGACTGTACCAAAAATGATTCAAAATGTCAATTGGATCATGCCTCATGTTGAATAACCACTTTTTAAACCCTCACAGTGACCAAAATTGCCATTTTTACAGAGTTTTGCTTACTCAAAAGCTTCCATTTTGACCCGTTTCAGGCACAGAAATGACTTTAAACACACTTATTCTAGTTGACAAAGTCATAATTCACATCCAACAGTAATTTAGAGTCAAACGATTAAATGTTGAAATTTCATCATTATAGACCATTTTGGTATCGTTCGACAGGTCTGGAGTCATCGTTTTTCATCCGAAAATTGATTTTTTGGACTGTACCAAAAATGATTCAAAATGTCAATTGGATCATGCCTCATGTTGAATAACCACTTTTTAAACCCTCACAGTGACCAAAATTGCCATTTTTACAGAGTTTTGCTTACTCAAAAGCTTCAATTTTGACCCGTTTCAGGCACAGAAATGACTTTAAACACACTTATTTTAGTTGACAAAGTCCTAATTCACATCCAACAGTAATTTAGAGTCAAAAGATTAAATGTTAAAATTTCATCATTATAGACCATTTTGGGATCGTTCGACAGGTCCGGAGTCATCGTTTTTCATCCGAAAATTGATTTTTTGGACTGTACCAAAAATGATTCAAAATGTCAATTGGATCATGCCTCATGTTGAATAACCACTTTTTAAACCCTCACAGTGACCAAAATTGCCATTTTTACAGAGTTTTGCTTACTCAAAAGCTTCAATTTTGACCCGTTTCAGGCACAGAAATGACATTAAACACACTTATTTTAGTTGACAAAGTCCTAATTCACATCCAACAGTAATTTAGAGTCAAAAGATTAAATGTTAAAATTTCATCATTATAGACCATTTTGGGATCGTTCGACAGGTCCGGAGTCATCGTTTTTCATCCGAAAATTGATTTTTTGGACTGTACCAAAAATGATTCAAAATGTCAATTGGATCATGCTTCATGTTGAATAACCACTTTTTAAACCCTCACAGTGACAAAAAATTGCCATTTTTACAGAGTTTTGCTTACTCAAAAGCTTCCATTTTGACCCGTTTCAGGCACAGAAATGACTTTAAACACACTTATTCTAGTTGACAAAGTCATAATTCACATCCAACAGTCATTTAGAGTCAAAAGATTAAATATTGAAATTTCATCATTATAGACCATTTTGGGATCGTTCGACAGGTCCGGAGTCATCGTTTTTCATCCGAAAATTGATTTTTTGGACTGTACCAAAAATGATTCAAAATGTCAATTGGATCATGCCTCATGTTGAATAACCACTTTTTAAACCCTCACAGTGACCAAAATTGCCATTTTTACAGAGTTTTGCTTACTCAAAAGCTTCCATTTTGACCCGTTTCAGGCACAGAAATGACTTTAAACACACTTATTCTAGTTGACAAAGTCATAATTCACATCCAACAGTAATTTAGAGTCAAAAGATTAAATGTTGAAATTTCATCATTATAGACCATTTTGGTATCGTTCGACAGGTCCGGAGTCATCGTTTTTCATCCGAAAATTGATTTTTTGGACTGTACCAACAATGATTCAAAATGTCAATTGGATCATGCCTCATGTTGAATAACCACTTTTTAAACCCCCACAGTGACCAAAATTGCCATATTTACAGAGTTTTGCTTACTCAAAAGCTTCCATTTTGACCCGTTTCAGGCACAGAAATGACTTTAAACACACTTATTCTAGTTGACAAAGTCATAATTCACATCCAACAGTAATTTAGAGTCAAAAGATTAAATGTTGAAATTTCATCATTATAGACCATTTTATGATCGCTCGACAGGTCCGGAGTCATCGTTTTTCATCCGAAAATTGATTTTTTGGACTGTACCAAAAATGATTCAAAATGTCAATTGGATCATGCCTCATGTTGAATAACCACTTTTTAAACCCTCACAGTGACAAAAAATTGCCATTTTTACAGAGTTTGGCTTACTCAAAAGCTTCCATTTTGACCCGTTTCAGGCACAGAAATGACTTTAAACACACTTATTCTAGTTGACAAAGTCATAATTCACATCCAACAGTCATTTAGAGTCAAAAGATTAAATGTTGAAATTTCATCATTATAGACCATTTTGGTATCGTTCAACAGGTCCGGAGTCATCGTTTTTCATCCGAAAATTGATTTTTTGGACTGTACCAAAAATGATTCAAAATGTCAATTGGATCATGCCTCATGTTGAATAACCACTTTTTAAACCCTCACAGTGACCAAAATTGCCATTTTTACAGAGTTTTGCTTACTCAAAAGCTTCAATTTTGACCCGTTTCGGGCACAGAAATGACTTTAAACACACTTATTTTAGTTGACAAAGTCCTAATTCACATACAACAGTAATTTAGAGTCAAAAGATTAAATGTTAAAATTTCATCATTATAGACCATTTTGGGATCGTTCGACAGGTCCGGAGTCATCGTTTTTCATCCGAAAATTGATTTTTTGGACTGTACCAAAAATGATTCAAAATGTCAATTGGATCATGCCTCATGTTGAATAACCACTTTTTAAACCCTCACAGTGACCAAAATTGCCATTTTTACAGAGTTTTGCTTACTCAAAAGCTTCCATTTTGACCCGTTTCAGGCACAGAAATGACTTTAAACACACTTATTCTAGTTGACAAAGTCATAATTCACATCCAACAGTAATTTAGAGTCAAAAGATTAAATGTTGAAATTTCATCATTATAGACCATTTTGGTATCGTTCGACAGGTCCGGAGTCATCGTTTTTCATCCGAAAATTGATTTTTTGGACTGTACCAACAATGATTCAAAATGTCAATTGGATCATGCCTCATGTTGAATAACCACTTTTTAAACCCTCACAGTGACCAAAATTGCCATTTTTACAGAGTTTTGCTTACTCAAAAGCTTCCATTTTGACCCGTTTCAGGCACAGAAATGACTTTAAACACACTTATTCTAGTTGACAAAGTCATATTTCACATCCAACAGTAATTTAGAGTCAAAAGATTAAATGTTGAAATTTCATCATTATAGACCATTTTGGTATCGTTCGACAGGTCCGGAGTCATCGTTTTTCATCCGAAAATTGATTTTTTGGACTGTACCAAAAATGATTCAAAATGTCAATTGGATCATGCCTCATGTTGAATAACCACTTTTTAAACCCTCACAGTGACCAAAATTGCCATTTTTACAGAGTTTTGCTTACTCAAAAGCTTCAATTTTGACCCGTTTCAGGCACAGAAATGACTTTAAACACACTTATTTTAGTTGACAAAGTCCTAATTCACATCCAACAGTAATTTAGAGTCAAAAGATTAAATGTTAAAATTTCATCATTATAGACCATTTTGGGATCGTTCGACAGGTCCGGAGTCATCGTTTTTCACCCGAAAATTGATTTTTTGGACTGTACCAAAAATGATTCAAAATGTCAATTGGATCATGCCTCATGTTGAATAAACACTTTTCAAACCCTCACAGTGACCAAAATTGCCATTTTTACAGAGTTTTGCTTACTCAAAAGCTTCAATTCTGACCCGTTTCAGGCACAGAAATGACTTTAAACACACTTATTTTAGTTGACAAAGTCCTAATTCACATCCAACAGTAATTTAGAGTCAAAAGATTAAATGTTAAAATTTCATCATTATAGACCATTTTGGGATCGTTCGACAGGTCCGGAGTCGTCGTTTTTCATCCGAAAATTGATTTTTTGGACTGTACCAAAAATGATTCAAAATGTCAATTGGATCATGCCTCATGTTGAATAACCACTTTTTAAACCCTCACAGTGACCAAAATTGCCATTTTTACAGAGTTTTGCTTACTCAAAAGCTTCAATTTTGACCCGTTTCAGGCACAGAAATGACATTAAACACACTTATTTTAGTTGAAAAAAGTCCTAATTCACATCCAACAGTAATTTAGAGTCAAAAGATTAAATGTTAAAATTTCATCATTATAGACCATTTTGGGATCGTTCGACAGGTCCGGAGTCATCGTTTTTCATCCGAAAATTGATTTTTTGGACTGTACCAAAAATGATTCAAAATGTCAATTGGATCATGCCTCATGTTGAATAACCACTTTTTAAACCCTCACAGTGACAAAAAATTGCCATTTTTACAGAGTTTTGCTTACTCAAAAGCTTCCATTTTGACCCGTTTCAGGCACAGAAATGACTTTAAACACACTTATTCTAGTTGACAAAGTCATAATTCACATCCAACAGTCATTTAGAGTCAAAAGATTAAATGTTGAAATTTCATCATTATAGACCATTTTGGGATCGTTTGACAGGTCCGGAGTCATCGTTTTTCATCCGAAAATTGATTTTTTGGACTGTACCAAAAATGATTCAAAATGTCAATTGGATCATGCCTCATGTTGAATAACCACTTTTTAAACCCTCACAGTGACCAAAATTGCCATTTTTACAGAGTTTTGCTTACTCAAAAGCTTCCATTTTGACCCGTTTCAGGCACAGAAATGACTTTAAACACACTTATTCTAGTTGACAAAGTCATAATTCACATCCAACAGTAATTTAGAGTCAAAAGATTAAATGTTGAAATTTCATCATTATAGACCATTTTGGTATCGTTCGACAGGTCCGGAGTCATCGTTTTTCATCCGAAAATTGATTTTTTGGACTGTACCAACAATGATTCAAAATGTCAATTGGATCATGCCTCATGTTGAATAACCACTTTTTAAACCCCCACAGTGACCAAAATTGCCATATTTACAGAGTTTTGCTTACTCAAAAGCTTCCATTTTGACCCGTTTCAGGCACAGAAATGACTTTAAACACACTTATTCTAGTTGACAAAGTCATAATTCACATCCAACAGTAATTTAGAGTCAAAAGATTAAATGTTGAAATTTCATCATTATAGACCATTTTATGATCGCTCGACAGGTCCGGAGTCATCGTTTTTCATCCGAAAATTGATTTTTTGGACTGTACCAAAAATGATTCAAA
Organism: Lissotriton vulgaris; assembly: GCF_964263255.1. NCBI lineage: Eukaryota > Metazoa > Chordata > Amphibia > Caudata > Salamandridae > Lissotriton > Lissotriton vulgaris. Next base: position 648,972 of record NW_028253196.1, read on the forward strand.
ATGTCAATTGGATCATGCCTCATGTTGAATAACCACTTTTTAAACCCTCACAGTGACCAAAATTGCCATTTTTACAGAGTTTTGCTTACTCAAAAGCTTCCATTTTGACCCGTTTCAGGCACAGAAATGACTTTAAACACACTTATTCTAGTTGACAAAGTCATAATTCACATCCAACAGTAATTTAGAGTCAAAAGATTAAATGTTGAAATTTCATCATTATAGACCATTTTGGTATCGTTCGACAGGTCCGGAGTCATCGTTTTTCATCCGAAAATTGATTTTTTGGACTGTACCAAAAATGATTCAAAATGTCAATTGGATCATGCCTCATGTTGAATAACCACTTTTTAAACCCTCACAGTGACCAAAATTGCCATTTTTACAGAGTTTTGCTTACTCAAAAGCTTCAATTTTGACCCGTTTCAGGCACAGAAATGACTCTAAACACACTTATTTTAGTTGACAAAGTCCTAATTCACATCCAACAGTAATTTAGAGTCAAAAGATTAAATGTTAAAATTTCATCATTATAGACCATTTTGGGATCGTTCGACAGGTCCGGAGTCATCGTTTTTCATCCGAAAATTGATTTTTTGGACTGTACCAAAAATGATTCAAAATGTCAATTGGATCATGCCTCATGTTGAATAACCACTTTTTAAACCCTCACAGTGACCAAAATTGCCATTTTTACAGAGTTTTGCTTACTCAAAAGCTTCAATTTTGACCCGTTTCAGGCACAGAAATGACTTTAAACACACTTATTTTAGTTGACAAAGTCCTAATTCACATCCAACAGTAATTTAGAGTCAAAAGATTAAATGTTGAAATTTCATCATTATAGACCATTTTGGGAACGTTCGACAGGTCCGGAGTCATCGTTTTTCATCCGAAAATTGATTTTTTGGACTGTACCAAAAATGATTCAAAATGTCAATTGGATCATGCCTCATGTTGAATAACCACTTTTTAAACCCTCACAGTGACCAAAATTGCCATTTTTACAGAGTTTTGCTTACTCAAAAGCTTCCATTTTGACCCGTTTCAGGCACAGAAATGACTTTAAACACACTTATTTTAGTTGACAAAGTCCTAATTCACATCCAACAGTAATTTAGAGTCAAAAGATTAAATGTTAAAATTTCATCATTATAGACCATTTTGGGATCGTTCGACAGGTCCGGAGTCATCGTTTTTCATCCGAAAATTGATTTTTTGGACTGTACCAAAAATGATTCAAAATGTCAATTGGATCATGCCTCATGTTGAATAACCACTTTTTAAACCCTCACAGTGACAAAAATTGCCATTTTTACAGAGTTTTGCTTACTCAAAAGCTTCCATTTTGACCCGTTTCAGGCACAGAAATGACTTTAAACACACTTATTCTAGTTGACAAAGTCATAATTCACATCCAACAGTAATTTAGAGTCAAAAGATTAAATGTTGAAATTTCATCATTATAGACCATTTTGGTATCGTTCGACAGGTCCGGAGTCATCGTTTTTCATCCGAAAATTGATTTTTTGGACTGTACCAACAATGATTCAAAATGTCAATTGGATCATGCCTCATGTTGAATAACCACTTTTTAAACCCTCACAGTGACCAAAATTGCCATTTTTACAGAGTTTTGCTTACTCAAAAGCTTCCATTTTGACCCGTTTCAGGCACAGAAATGACTTTAAACACACTTATTCTAGTTGACAAAGTCATAATTCACATCCAACAGTAATTTAGAGTCAAACGATTAAATGTTGAAATTTCATCATTATAGACCATTTTGGTATCGTTCGACAGGTCCGGAGTCATCGTTTTTCATCCGAAAATTGATTTTTTGGACTGTACCAAAAATGATTCAAAATGTCAATTGGATCATGCCTCATGTTGAATAACCACTTTTTAAACCCTCACAGTGACCAAAATTGCCATTTTTACAGAGTTTTGCTTACTCAAAAGCTTCAATTTTGACCCGTTTCAGGCACAGAAATGACTTTAAACACACTTATTTTAGTTGACAAAGTCCTAATTCACATCCAACAGTAATTTAGAGTCAAAAGATTAAATGTTAAAATTTCATCATTATAGACCATTTTGGGATCGTTCGACAGGTCCGGAGTCGTCGTTTTTCATCCGAAAATTGATTTTTTGGACTGTACCAAAAATGATTCAAAATGTCAATTGGATCATGCCTCATGTTGAATAACCACTTTTTAAACCCTCACAGTGACCAAAATTGCCATTTTTACAGAGTTTTGCTTACTCAAAAGCTTCAATTTTGACCCGTTTCAGGCACAGAAATGACATTAAACACACTTATTTTAGTTGACAAAGTCCTAATTCACATCCAACAGTAATTTAGAGTCAAAAGATTAAATGTTAAAATTTCATCATTATAGACCATTTTGGGATCGTTCGACAGGTCCGGAGTCATCGTTTTTCATCCGAAAATTGATTTTTTGGACTGTACCAAAAATGATTCAAAATGTCAATTGGATCATGCCTCATGTTGAATAACCACTTTTTAAACCCTCACAGTGACAAAAATTGCCATTTTTACAGAGTTTTGCTTACTCAAAAGCTTCCATTTTGACACGTTTCAGGCACAGAAATGACTTTAAACACACTTATTCTAGTTGACAAAGTCATAATTCACATCCAACAGTCATTTAGAGTCAAAAGATTAAATGTTGAAATTTCATCATTATAGACCATTTTGGGATCGTTCGACAGGTCCGGAGTCATCGTTTTTCATCCGAAAATTGATTTTTTGGACTGTACCAAAAATGATTCAAAATGTCAATTGGATCATGCCTCATGTTGAATAACCACTTTTTAAACCCTCACAGTGACCAAAATTGCCATTTTTACAGAGTTTTGCTTACTCAAAAGCTTTTGACCCGTTTCAGGCACAGAAATGACTTTAAACACACTTATTTTAGTTGACAAAGTCCTAATTCACATCCAACAGTAATTTAGAGTCAAAAGATTAAATGTTAAAATTTCATCATTATAGACCATTTTGGGATCGTTCGACAGGTCCGGAGTCATCGTTTTTCACCCGAAAATTGATTTTTTGGACTGTACCAAAAATGATTCAAAATGTCAATTGGATCATGCCTCATGTTGAATAAACACTTTTCAAACCCTCACAGTGACCAAAATTGCCATTTTTACAGAGTTTTGCTTACTCAAAAGCTTCAATTCTGACCCGTTTCAGGCACAGAAATGACTTTAAACACACTTATTTTAGTTGACAAAGTCCTAATTCACATCCAACAGTAATTTAGAGTCAAAAGATTAAATGTTAAAATTTCATCATTATAGACCATTTTGGGATCGTTCGACAGGTCCGGAGTCATCGTTTTTCATCCGAAAATTGATTTTTTGGACTGTACCAAAAATGATTCAAAATGTCAATTGGATCATGCCTCATGTTGAATAAACACTTTTCAAACCCTCACAGTGACCAAAATTGCCATTTTTACAGAGTTTTGCTTACTCAAAAGCTTCAATTCTGACCCGTTTCAGGCACAGAAATGACTTTAAACACACTTATTCTAGTTGACAAAGTCATAATTCACATCCAACAGTCATTTGGAGTCAAAAGATTAAATGTTGAAATTTCATCATTATAGACCATTTTGGGATCGTTCGACAGGTCCGGAGTCATCGTTTTTCATCCGAAAATTGATTTTTTGGACTGTACCAAAAATGATTCAAAATGTCAATTGGATCATGCCTCATGTTGAATAACCACTTTTTAAACCCTCACAGTGACCAAAATTGCCATTTTTACAGAGTTTTGCTTACTCAAAAGCTTCCATTTTGACCCGTTTCAGGCACAGAAATGACTTTAAACACACTTATTCTAGTTGACAAAGTCATAATTCACATCCAACAGTCATTTAGTGTCAAAAGATTAAATGTTGAAATTTCATCATTATAGACCATTTTGGGATCGTTCGACAGGTCCGGAGTCATCGTTTTTCACCCGAAAATTGATTTTTTGGACTGTACCAAAAATGATTCAAAATGTCAATTGGATCATGCCTCATGTTGAATAAACACTTTTCAAACCCTCACAGTGACCAAAATTGCCATTTTTACAGAGTTTTGCTTACTCAAAAGCTTCAATTCTGACCCGTTTCAGGCACAGAAATGACTTTAAACACACTTATTTTAGTTGACAAAGTCCTAATTCACATCCAACAGTAATTTAGAGTCAAAAGATTAAATGTTAAAATTTCATCATTATAGACCATTTTGGGATCGTTCGACAGGTCCGGAGTCATCGTTTTTCATCCGAAAATTGATTTTTTGGACTGTACCAAAAATGATTCAAAATGTCAATTGGATCATGCCTCATGTTGAATAAACACTTTTCAAACCCTCACAGTGACCAAAATTGCCATTTTTACAGAGTTTTGCTTACTCAAAAGCTTCAATTCTGACCCGTTTCAGGCACAGAAATGACTTTAAACACACTTATTCTAGTTGACAAAGTCATAATTCACATCCAACAGTCATTTGGAGTCAAAAGATTAAATGTTGAAATTTCATCATTATAGACCATTTTGGGATCGTTCGACAGGTCCGGAGTCATCGTTTTTCATCCGAAAATTGATTTTTTTGGACTGTACCAAAAATGATTCAAAATGTCAATTGGATCATGCCTCATGTTGAATAACCACTTTTTAAACCCTCACAGTGACCAAAATTGCCATTTTTACAGAGTTTTGCTTACTCAAAAGCTTCCATTTTGACCCGTTTCAGGCACAGAAATGACTTTAAACACACTTATTCTAGTTGACAAAGTCATAATTCACATCCAACAGTCATTTAGTGTCAAAAGATTAAATGTTGAAATTTCATCATTATAGACCATTTTGGGATCGTTCGACAGGTCCGGAGTCATCGTTTTTCATCCGAAAATTGATTTTTTGGACTGTACCAAAAATGATTCAAAATGTCAATTGGATCATGCCTCATGTTGAATAAACACTTTTCAAACCCTCACAGTGACCAAAATTGCCATTTTTACAGAGTTTTGCTTACTCTAAAGCTTCAATTTTGACCCGTTTCAGGCACAGAAATGACTTTAAACACACTTATTTTAGTTGACAAAGTCCTAATTCACATCCAACAGTAATTTAGAGTCAAAAGATTAAATGTTAAAATTTCATCATTATAGACCATTTTGGGATCGTTCGACAGGTCCGGAGTCATCGTTTTTCATCCGAAAATTGATTTTTTGGACTGTACCAAAAATGATTCAAAATGTCAATTGGATCATGCCTCATGTTGAATAAACACTTTTCAAACACTCACAGTGACCAAAATTGCCATTTTTACAGAGTTTTGCTTACTCAAAAGCTTCAATTTTGACCCGTTTCAGGCACAGAAATGACTTTAAACACACTTATTTTAGTTGACAAAGTCCTAATTCACATCCAACAGTAATTTAGAGTCAAAAGATTAAATGTTAAAATTTCATCATTATAGACCATTTTGGGATCGTTCGACAGGTCCGGAGTCATCGTTTTTCATCCGAAAATTGATTTTTTGGACTGTACCAAAAAGTATTCAAAATGTCAATTGGATCATGCCTCATGTTGAATAACCACTTTTTAAACCCTCACAGTGACCAAAATTGCCATTTTTACAGAGTTTTGCTTACTCAAAAGCTTCCATTTTGACCCGTTTCAGGCACAGAAATGACTTTAAACACACTTATTCTAGTTGACAGTCATAATTCACATCCAACAGTCATTTAGAGTCAAAAGATTAAATGTTGAAATGTCATCATTATAGACCATTTTGGGATCGTTCGACAGGTCCGGAGTCATCGTTTTTCATCCGAAAATTGATTTTTTGGACTGTACCAAAAATGATTCAAAATGTCAATTGGATCATGCCTCATGTTGAATAACCACTTTTTAAACCCTCACAATGACCAAAATTGCCATTTTTACAGAGTTTTGCTTACTCAAAAGCTTCAATTTTGACCCGTTTCAGTTACAGAAATGACTTTAAACACACTTATTCTAGTTGACAAAGTCATAATTCACATCCAACAGTAATTTAGAGTCAAAAGATTAAATGTTGAAATTTCATCATTATAGACCATTTTGGGATCGTTCGACAGGTCCGGAGTCATCGTTTTTCATCCGAAAATTGATTTTTTGGACTGTACCAAAAATGATTCGAAATGTCAATTGGATCATGCCTCATGTTGAATAACCACTTTTTAAACGCTCACAGTGACCAAAATTGCCATTTTTACAGAGTTTTGCTTACTCAAAAGCTTCCATTTTGACCCGTTTCAGGCACAGAAATGACTTTAAACACACTTATTCTAGTTGACAAAGTCATAATTCACATCCAACAGTAATTTAGAGTCAAAAGATTAAATGTTGAAATTTCATCATTATAGACCATTTTGGTATCGTTCGACAGGTCCGGAGTCATCGTTTTTCATCCGAAAATTGATTTTTTGGACTGTACCAACAATGATTCAAAATGTCAATTGGATCATGCCTCATGTTGAATAACCACTTTTTAAACCCTCACAGTGACCAAAATTGCCATTTTTACAGAGTTTTGCTTACTCAAAGCTTCAATTTTGACCCGTTTCAGGCACAGAAATGACTTTAAACACACTTATTTTAGTTGACAAAGTCCTAATTCACATCCAACAGTAATTTAGAGTCAAAAGATTAAATGTTAAAATTTCATCATTATAGACCATTTTGGGATCGTTCGACAGGTCCGGAGTCATCGTTTTTCATCCGAAAATTGATTTTTTGGACTGTACCAAAAATGATTCAAAATGTCAATTGGATCATTCCTCATGTTGAATAACCACTTTTTAAACCCTCACAGTGACAAAAAATTGCAATTTTTACAGAGTTTTGCTTACTCAAAAGCTTCCATTTTGACCCGTTTCAGGCACAGAAATGACTTTAAACACACTTATTCTAGTTGACAAAGTCATAATTCACATCCAACAGTCATTTAGAGTCAAAAGATTAAATGTTGAAATTTCATCATTATAGACCATTTTGGGATCGTTCGACAGGTCCGGAGTCATCGTTTTTCATCCGAAAATTGATTTTTTGGACTGTACCAAAAATGATTCAAAATGTCAATTGGATCATGCCTCATGTTGAATAACCACTTTTTAAACCCTCACAGTGACCAAAATTGCCATTTTTACAGAGTTTTGCTTACTCAAAAGCTTCCATTTTGACCCGTTTCAGGCACAGAAATGACTTTAAACACACTTATTCTAGTTGACAAAGTCATAATTCACATCCAACAGTCCTTTAGTGTCAAAAGATTAAATGTTGAAATTTCATCATTATAGACCATTTTGGGATCGTTCGACAGGTCCGGAGTCATCGTTTTTCATCCGAAAATTAATTTTTTGGACTGTACCAAAAATGATTCAAAATGTCAATTGGATCATGCCTCATGTTGAATAACCACTTTTTAAACCCTCACAGTGACCAAAATTGCCATTTTTACAGAGTTTTGCTTACTCAAAAGCTTCCATTTTGACCCGTTTCAGGCACAGAAATGACTTTAAACACACCTATTCTAGTTGACAAAGTCATAATTCACATCCAACAGTAATTTAGAGTCAAAAGATTAAATGTTGAAATTTCATCATTATAGACCATTTTATGATCGCTCGACAGGTCCGGAGTCATCGTTTTTCATCCGAAAATTGATTTTTTGGACTGTACCAAAAATGATTCAAAATGTCAATTGGATCATGCCTCATGTTGAATAACCACTTTTTAAACCCTCACAGTGACCAAAATTGCCATTTTTACAGAGTTTTGCTTACTCAAAAGCTTCCATTTTGACCCGTTTCAGGCACAGAAATGACTTTAAACACACTTATTCTAGTTGACAAAGTCATAATTCACATCCAACAGTAATTTAGAGTCAAAAGATTAAATGTTGAAATTTCATCATTATAGACCATTTTGGTATCGTTCGACAGGTCCGGAGTCATCGTTTTTCATCCGAAAATTGATTTTTTGGACTGTACCAAAAATGATTCAAAATGTCAATTGGATCATGCCTCATGTTGAATAACCACTTTTTAAACCCTCACAGTGACCAAAATTGCCATTTTTACAGAGTTTTGCTTACTCAAAAGCTTCAATTTTGACCCGTTTCAGGCACAGAAATGACTTTAAACACACTTATTTTAGTTGACAAAGTCCTAATTCACATCCAACAGTAATTTAGAGTCAAAAGATTAAATGTTAAAATTTCATCATTATAGACCATTTTGGGATCGTTCGACAGGTCCGGAGTCATCGTTTTTCACCCGAAAATTGATTTTTTGGACTGTACCAAAAATGATTCAAAATGTCAATTGGATCATGTCTCATGTTGAATAAACACTTTTCAAACCCTCACAGTGACCAAAATTGCCATTTTTACAGAGTTTTGCTTACTCAAAAGCTTCAATTCTGACCCGTTTCAGGCACAGAAATGACTTTAAACACACTTATTTTAGTTGACAAAGTCCTAATTCACATCCAACAGTAATTTAGAGTCAAAAGATTAAATGTTAAAATTTCATCATTATAGACCATTTTGGGATCGTTCGACAGGTCCGGAGTCATCGTTTTTCATCCGAAAATTGATTTTTTGGACTGTACCAAAAATGATTCAAAATGTCAATTGGATCATTCCTCATGTTGAATAACCACTTTTTAAACCCTCACAGTGACCAAAATTGCCATTTTTACAGAGTTTTGCTTACTCAAAAGCTTCCATTTTGACCCGTTTCAGGCACAGAAATGACTTTAAACACACTTATTCTAGTTGACAAAGTCATAATTCACATCCAACAGTCATTTAGTGTCAAAAGATTAAATGTTGAAATTTCATCATTATAGACCATTTTGGGATCGTTCGACAGGTCCGGAGTCATCGTTTTTCATCCGAAAATTGATTTTTTGGACTGTACCAAAAATTATTCAAAATGTCAATTGGATCATGCCTCATGTTGAATAACCACTTTTTAAACCCTCACAGTGACCAAAATTGCCATTTTTACAGAGTTTTGCTTACTCACAAGCTTCCATTTTGACCCATTTCAGGCACAGAAATGACTTTAAACACACTTATTCTAGTTGACAAAGTCATAATTCACATCCAACAGTAATTTAGAGTCAAAAGATTAAATGTTAAAATTTCATCATTATAGACCATTTTGGGATCGTTCGACAGGTCCGGAGTCATCGTTTTTCATCCGAAAATTGATTTTTTGGACTGTACCAAAAATGATTCAAAATGTCAATTGGATCATGCCTCATGTTGAATAAACACTTTTCAAACCCTCACAGTGACCAAAATTGCCATTTTTACAGAGTTTTGCTTACTCTAAAGCTTCAATTTTGACCCGTTTCAGGCACAGAAATGACTTTAAACACACTTATTTTAGTTGACAAAGTCCTAATTCACATCCAACAGTAATTTAGAGTCAAAAGATTAAATGTTAAAATTTCATCATTATAGACCATTTTGGGATCGTTCGACAGGTCCGGAGTCATCGTTTTTCATCCGAAAATTGATTTTTTGGACTGTACCAAAAATTATTCAAAATGTCAATTGGATCATGCCTCATGTTGAATAACCACTTTTTAAACCCTCACAGTGACCAAAATTGCCATTTTTACAGAGTTTTGCTTACTCAAAAGCTTCCATTTTGACCCGTTTCAGGCACAGAAATGACTTTAAACACACTTATTCTAGTTGACAAAGTCATAATTCACATCCAACAGTAATTTAGAGTCAAAAGATTAAATGTTGAAATTTCATCATTATAGACCATTTTGGTATCGTTCGACAGGTCCGGAGTCATCGTTTTTCATCCGAAAATTGATTTTTTGGACTGTACCAACAATGATTCAAAATGTCAATTGGATCATGCCTCATGTTGAATAACCACTTTTTAAACCCTCACAGTGACCAAAATTGCCATTTTTACAGAGTTTTGCTTACTCAAAAGCTTCCATTTTGACCCGTTTCAGGCACAGAAATGACTTTAAACACACTTATTCTAGTTGACAAAGTCATAATTCACATCCAACAGTAATTTAGAGTCAAAAGATTAAATGTTGAAATTTCATCATTATAGACCATTTTGGTATCGTTCGACAGGTCCGGAGTCATCGTTTTTCATCCGAAAATTGATTTTTTGGACTGTACCAAAAATGATTCAAAATGTCAATTGGATCATGCCTCATGTTGAATAACCACTTTTTCAACCCTCACAGTGACCAAAATTGCCATTTTTACAGAGTTTTGCTTACTCAAAAGCTTCAATTTTGACCCGTTTCAGGCACAGAAATGACTTTAAACACACTTATTTTAGTTGACAAAGTCCTAATTCACATCCAACAGTAATTTAGAGTCAAAAGATTAAATGTTAAAATTTCATCATTATAGACCATTTTGGGATCGTTCGACAGGTCCGGAGTCATCGTTTTTCATCCGAAAATTGATTTTTTGGACTGTACCAAAAATGATTCAAAATGTCAATTGGATCATGCCTCATGTTGAATAACCACTTTTTAAACCCTCACAGTGACCAAAATTGCCATTTTGACAGAGTTTTGCTTACTCAAAAGCTTCCATTTTGACCCGTTTCAGGCACAGAAATGACTTTAAACACACTTATTCTAGTTGACAAAGTCATAATTCACATCCAACAGTAATTTAGAGTCAAAAGATTAAATGTTGAAATTTCATCGTTATAGACCATTTTATGATCGTTCGACAGGTCCGGAGTCATCGTTTTTCATCCGAAAATTGATTTTTTGGACTGTACCAAAAATGATTCAAAATGTCAATTGGATCATGCCTCATGTTGAATAACCACTTTTTAAACCCTCACAGTGACCAAAATTGCCATTTTTACAGAGTTTTGCTTACTCAAAAGCTTCCATTTTGACCCGTTTCAGGCACAGAAATGACTTTAAACACACTTATTCTAGTTGACAAAGTCATAATTCACATCCAACAGTAATTTAGAGTCAAACGATTAAATGTTGAAATTTCATCATTATAGACCATTTTGGTATCGTTCGACAGGTCTGGAGTCATCGTTTTTCATCCGAAAATTGATTTTTTGGACTGTACCAAAAATGATTCAAAATGTCAATTGGATCATGCCTCATGTTGAATAACCACTTTTTAAACCCTCACAGTGACCAAAATTGCCATTTTTACAGAGTTTTGCTTACTCAAAAGCTTCAATTTTGACCCGTTTCAGGCACAGAAATGACTTTAAACACACTTATTTTAGTTGACAAAGTCCTAATTCACATCCAACAGTAATTTAGAGTCAAAAGATTAAATGTTAAAATTTCATCATTATAGACCATTTTGGGATCGTTCGACAGGTCCGGAGTCATCGTTTTTCATCCGAAAATTGATTTTTTGGACTGTACCAAAAATGATTCAAAATGTCAATTGGATCATGCCTCATGTTGAATAACCACTTTTTAAACCCTCACAGTGACCAAAATTGCCATTTTTACAGAGTTTTGCTTACTCAAAAGCTTCAATTTTGACCCGTTTCAGGCACAGAAATGACATTAAACACACTTATTTTAGTTGACAAAGTCCTAATTCACATCCAACAGTAATTTAGAGTCAAAAGATTAAATGTTAAAATTTCATCATTATAGACCATTTTGGGATCGTTCGACAGGTCCGGAGTCATCGTTTTTCATCCGAAAATTGATTTTTTGGACTGTACCAAAAATGATTCAAAATGTCAATTGGATCATGCTTCATGTTGAATAACCACTTTTTAAACCCTCACAGTGACAAAAAATTGCCATTTTTACAGAGTTTTGCTTACTCAAAAGCTTCCATTTTGACCCGTTTCAGGCACAGAAATGACTTTAAACACACTTATTCTAGTTGACAAAGTCATAATTCACATCCAACAGTCATTTAGAGTCAAAAGATTAAATATTGAAATTTCATCATTATAGACCATTTTGGGATCGTTCGACAGGTCCGGAGTCATCGTTTTTCATCCGAAAATTGATTTTTTGGACTGTACCAAAAATGATTCAAAATGTCAATTGGATCATGCCTCATGTTGAATAACCACTTTTTAAACCCTCACAGTGACCAAAATTGCCATTTTTACAGAGTTTTGCTTACTCAAAAGCTTCCATTTTGACCCGTTTCAGGCACAGAAATGACTTTAAACACACTTATTCTAGTTGACAAAGTCATAATTCACATCCAACAGTAATTTAGAGTCAAAAGATTAAATGTTGAAATTTCATCATTATAGACCATTTTGGTATCGTTCGACAGGTCCGGAGTCATCGTTTTTCATCCGAAAATTGATTTTTTGGACTGTACCAACAATGATTCAAAATGTCAATTGGATCATGCCTCATGTTGAATAACCACTTTTTAAACCCCCACAGTGACCAAAATTGCCATATTTACAGAGTTTTGCTTACTCAAAAGCTTCCATTTTGACCCGTTTCAGGCACAGAAATGACTTTAAACACACTTATTCTAGTTGACAAAGTCATAATTCACATCCAACAGTAATTTAGAGTCAAAAGATTAAATGTTGAAATTTCATCATTATAGACCATTTTATGATCGCTCGACAGGTCCGGAGTCATCGTTTTTCATCCGAAAATTGATTTTTTGGACTGTACCAAAAATGATTCAAAATGTCAATTGGATCATGCCTCATGTTGAATAACCACTTTTTAAACCCTCACAGTGACAAAAAATTGCCATTTTTACAGAGTTTGGCTTACTCAAAAGCTTCCATTTTGACCCGTTTCAGGCACAGAAATGACTTTAAACACACTTATTCTAGTTGACAAAGTCATAATTCACATCCAACAGTCATTTAGAGTCAAAAGATTAAATGTTGAAATTTCATCATTATAGACCATTTTGGTATCGTTCAACAGGTCCGGAGTCATCGTTTTTCATCCGAAAATTGATTTTTTGGACTGTACCAAAAATGATTCAAAATGTCAATTGGATCATGCCTCATGTTGAATAACCACTTTTTAAACCCTCACAGTGACCAAAATTGCCATTTTTACAGAGTTTTGCTTACTCAAAAGCTTCAATTTTGACCCGTTTCGGGCACAGAAATGACTTTAAACACACTTATTTTAGTTGACAAAGTCCTAATTCACATACAACAGTAATTTAGAGTCAAAAGATTAAATGTTAAAATTTCATCATTATAGACCATTTTGGGATCGTTCGACAGGTCCGGAGTCATCGTTTTTCATCCGAAAATTGATTTTTTGGACTGTACCAAAAATGATTCAAAATGTCAATTGGATCATGCCTCATGTTGAATAACCACTTTTTAAACCCTCACAGTGACCAAAATTGCCATTTTTACAGAGTTTTGCTTACTCAAAAGCTTCCATTTTGACCCGTTTCAGGCACAGAAATGACTTTAAACACACTTATTCTAGTTGACAAAGTCATAATTCACATCCAACAGTAATTTAGAGTCAAAAGATTAAATGTTGAAATTTCATCATTATAGACCATTTTGGTATCGTTCGACAGGTCCGGAGTCATCGTTTTTCATCCGAAAATTGATTTTTTGGACTGTACCAACAATGATTCAAAATGTCAATTGGATCATGCCTCATGTTGAATAACCACTTTTTAAACCCTCACAGTGACCAAAATTGCCATTTTTACAGAGTTTTGCTTACTCAAAAGCTTCCATTTTGACCCGTTTCAGGCACAGAAATGACTTTAAACACACTTATTCTAGTTGACAAAGTCATAATTCACATCCAACAGTAATTTAGAGTCAAAAGATTAAATGTTGAAATTTCATCATTATAGACCATTTTGGTATCGTTCGACAGGTCCGGAGTCATCGTTTTTCATCCGAAAATTGATTTTTTGGACTGTACCAAAAATGATTCAAAATGTCAATTGGATCATGCCTCATGTTGAATAACCACTTTTTAAACCCTCACAGTGACCAAAATTGCCATTTTTACAGAGTTTTGCTTACTCAAAAGCTTCAATTTTGACCCGTTTCAGGCACAGAAATGACTTTAAACACACTTATTTTAGTTGACAAAGTCCTAATTCACATCCAACAGTAATTTAGAGTCAAAAGATTAAATGTTAAAATTTCATCATTATAGACCATTTTGGGATCGTTCGACAGGTCCGGAGTCATCGTTTTTCACCCGAAAATTGATTTTTTGGACTGTACCAAAAATGATTCAAAATGTCAATTGGATCATGCCTCATGTTGAATAAACACTTTTCAAACCCTCACAGTGACCAAAATTGCCATTTTTACAGAGTTTTGCTTACTCAAAAGCTTCAATTCTGACCCGTTTCAGGCACAGAAATGACTTTAAACACACTTATTTTAGTTGACAAAGTCCTAATTCACATCCAACAGTAATTTAGAGTCAAAAGATTAAATGTTAAAATTTCATCATTATAGACCATTTTGGGATCGTTCGACAGGTCCGGAGTCGTCGTTTTTCATCCGAAAATTGATTTTTTGGACTGTACCAAAAATGATTCAAAATGTCAATTGGATCATGCCTCATGTTGAATAACCACTTTTTAAACCCTCACAGTGACCAAAATTGCCATTTTTACAGAGTTTTGCTTACTCAAAAGCTTCAATTTTGACCCGTTTCAGGCACAGAAATGACATTAAACACACTTATTTTAGTTGAAAAAAGTCCTAATTCACATCCAACAGTAATTTAGAGTCAAAAGATTAAATGTTAAAATTTCATCATTATAGACCATTTTGGGATCGTTCGACAGGTCCGGAGTCATCGTTTTTCATCCGAAAATTGATTTTTTGGACTGTACCAAAAATGATTCAAAATGTCAATTGGATCATGCCTCATGTTGAATAACCACTTTTTAAACCCTCACAGTGACAAAAAATTGCCATTTTTACAGAGTTTTGCTTACTCAAAAGCTTCCATTTTGACCCGTTTCAGGCACAGAAATGACTTTAAACACACTTATTCTAGTTGACAAAGTCATAATTCACATCCAACAGTCATTTAGAGTCAAAAGATTAAATGTTGAAATTTCATCATTATAGACCATTTTGGGATCGTTTGACAGGTCCGGAGTCATCGTTTTTCATCCGAAAATTGATTTTTTGGACTGTACCAAAAATGATTCAAAATGTCAATTGGATCATGCCTCATGTTGAATAACCACTTTTTAAACCCTCACAGTGACCAAAATTGCCATTTTTACAGAGTTTTGCTTACTCAAAAGCTTCCATTTTGACCCGTTTCAGGCACAGAAATGACTTTAAACACACTTATTCTAGTTGACAAAGTCATAATTCACATCCAACAGTAATTTAGAGTCAAAAGATTAAATGTTGAAATTTCATCATTATAGACCATTTTGGTATCGTTCGACAGGTCCGGAGTCATCGTTTTTCATCCGAAAATTGATTTTTTGGACTGTACCAACAATGATTCAAAATGTCAATTGGATCATGCCTCATGTTGAATAACCACTTTTTAAACCCCCACAGTGACCAAAATTGCCATATTTACAGAGTTTTGCTTACTCAAAAGCTTCCATTTTGACCCGTTTCAGGCACAGAAATGACTTTAAACACACTTATTCTAGTTGACAAAGTCATAATTCACATCCAACAGTAATTTAGAGTCAAAAGATTAAATGTTGAAATTTCATCATTATAGACCATTTTATGATCGCTCGACAGGTCCGGAGTCATCGTTTTTCATCCGAAAATTGATTTTTTGGACTGTACCAAAAATGATTCAAAATGTCAATTGGATCATGCCTCATGTTGAATAACCACTTTTTAAACCCTCACAGTGACCAAAATTGCCATTTTTACAGAGTTTTGCTTACTCAAAAGCTTCCATTTTGACCCGTTTCAGGCACAGAAATGACTTTAAACACACTTATTCTAGTTGACAAAGTCATAATTCACATCCAACAGTAATTTAGAGTCAAAAGATTAAATGTTGAAATTTCATCATTATAGACCATTTTGGTATCGTTCGACAGGTCCGGAGTCATCGTTTTTCATCCGAAAATTGATTTTTTGGACTGTACCAAAAATGATTCAAAATGTCAATTGGATCATGCCTCATGTTGAATAACCACTTTTTAAACCCTCACAGTGACCAAAATTGCCATTTTTACAGAGTTTTGCTTACTCAAAAGCTTCAATTTTGACCCGTTTCAGGCACAGAAATGACTCTAAACACACTTATTTTAGTTGACAAAGTCCTAATTCACATCCAACAGTAATTTAGAGTCAAAAGATTAAATGTTAAAATTTCATCATTATAGACCATTTTGGGATCGTTCGACAGGTCCGGAGTCATCGTTTTTCATCCGAAAATTGATTTTTTGGACTGTACCAAAAATGATTCAAAATGTCAATTGGATCATGCCTCATGTTGAATAACCACTTTTTAAACCCTCACAGTGACCAAAATTGCCATTTTTACAGAGTTTTGCTTACTCAAAAGCTTCAATTTTGACCCGTTTCAGGCACAGAAATGACTTTAAACACACTTATTTTAGTTGACAAAGTCCTAATTCACATCCAACAGTAATTTAGAGTCAAAAGATTAAATGTTAAAATTTCATCATTATAGACCATTTTGGGATCGTTCGACAGGTCCGGAGTCATCGTTTTTCACCCGAAAATTGATTTTTTGGACTGTACCAAAAATGATTCAAAATGTCAATTGGATCATGCCTCATGTTGAATAAACACTTTTCAAACCCTCACAGTGACCAAAATTGCCATTTTTACAGAGTTTTGCTTACTCAAAAGCTTCAATTCTGACCCGTTTCAGGCACAGAAATGACTTTAAACACACTTATTTTAGTTGACAAAGTCCTAATTCACATCCAACAGTAATTTAGAGTCAAAAGATTAAATGTTAAAATTTCATCATTATAGACCATTTTGGGATCGTTCGACAGGTCCGGAGTCATCGTTTTTCATCCGAAAATTGATTTTTTGGACTGTACCAAAAATGATTCAAAATGTCAATTGGATCATTCCTCATGTTGAATAACCACTTTTTAAACCCTCACAGTGACCAAAATTGCCATTTTTACAGAGTTTTGCTTACTCAAAAGCTTCCATTTTGACCCGTTTCAGGCACAGAAATGACTTTAAACACACTTATTCTAGTTGACAAAGTCATAATTCACATCCAACAGTCATTTAGTGTCAAAAGATTAAATGTTGAAATTTCATCATTATAGACCATTTTGGGATCGTTCGACAGGTCCGGAGTCATCGTTTTTCATCCGAAAATTGATTTTTTGGACTGTACCAAAAATTATTCAAAATGTCAATTGGATCATGCCTCATGTTGAATAACCACTTTTTAAACCCTCACAGTGACCAAAATTGCCATTTTTACAGAGTTTTGCTTACTCAAAAGCTTCCATTTTGACCCGTTTCAGGCACAGAAATGACTTTAAACACACTTATTCTAGTTGACAAAGTCATAATTCACATCCAACAGTAATTTAGAGTCAAAAGATTAAATGTTGAAATTTCATCATTATAGACCATTTTGGTATCGTTCGACAGGTCCGGAGTCATCGTTTTTCATCCGAAAATTGATTTTTTGGACTGTACCAACAATGATTCAAAATGTCAATTGGATCATGCCTCATGTTGAATAACCACTTTTTAAACCCCCACAGTGACCAAAATTGCCATATTTACAGAGTTTTGCTTACTCAAAAGCTTCCATTTTGACCCGTTTCAGGCACAGAAATGACTTTAAACACACTTATTCTAGTTGACAAAGTCATAATTCACATCCAACAGTAATTTAGAGTCAAAAGATTAAATGTTGAAATTTCATCATTATAGACCATTTTATGATCGCTCGACAGGTCCGGAGTCATCGTTTTTCATCCGAAAATTGATTTTTTGGACTGTACCAAAAATGATTCAAAATGTCAATTGGATCATGCCTCATGTTGAATAACCACTTTTTAAACCCTCACAGTGACAAAAAATTGCCATTTTTACAGAGTTTGGCTTACTCAAAAGCTTCCATTTTGACCCGTTTCAGGCACAGAAATGACTTTAAACACACTTATTCTAGTTGACAAAGTCATAATTCACATCCAACAGTCATTTAGAGTCAAAAGATTAAATGTTGAAATTTCATCATTATAGACCATTTTGGTATCGTTCAACAGGTCCGGAGTCATCGTTTTTCATCCGAAAATTGATTTTTTGGACTGTACCAAAAATGATTCAAAATGTCAATTGGATCATGCCTCATGTTGAATAACCACTTTTTAAACCCTCACAGTGACCAAAATTGCCATTTTTACAGAGTTTTGCTTACTCAAAAGCTTCCATTTTGACCCGTTTCAGGCACAGAAATGACTTTAAACACACCTATTCTAGTTGACAAAGTCATAATTCACATCCAACAGTAATTTAGAGTCAAAAGATTAAATGTTGAAATTTCATCATTATAGACCATTTTATGATCGCTCGACAGGTCCGGAGTCATCGTTTTTCATCCGAAAATTGATTTTTTGGACTGTACCAAAAATGATTCAAAATGTCAATTGGATCATGCCTCATGTTGAATAACCACTTTTTAAACCCTCACAGTGACCAAAATTGCCATTTTTACAGAGTTTTGCTTACTCAAAAGCTTCCATTTTGACCCGTTTCAGGCACAGAAATGACTTTAAACACACTTATTCTAGTTGACAAAGTCATAATTCACATCCAACAGTAATTTAGAGTCAAAAGATTAAATGTTGAAATTTCATCATTATAGACCATTTTGGTATCGTTCGACAGGTCCGGAGTCATCGTTTTTCATCCGAAAATTGATTTTTTGGACTGTACCAAAAATGATTCAAAATGTCAATTGGATCATGCCTCATGTTGAATAACCACTTTTTAAACCCTCACAGTGACCAAAATTGCCATTTTTACAGAGTTTTGCTTACTCAAAAGCTTCAATTTTGACCCGTTTCAGGCACAGAAATGACTTTAAACACACTTATTTTAGTTGACAAAGTCCTAATTCACATCCAACAGTAATTTAGAGTCAAAAGATTAAATGTTAAAATTTCATCATTATAGACCATTTTGGGATCGTTCGACAGGTCCGGAGTCATCGTTTTTCACCCGAAAATTGATTTTTTGGACTGTACCAAAAATGATTCAAAATGTCAATTGGATCATGTCTCATGTTGAATAAACACTTTTCAAACCCTCACAGTGACCAAAATTGCCATTTTTACAGAGTTTTGCTTACTCAAAAGCTTCAATTCTGACCCGTTTCAGGCACAGAAATGACTTTAAACACACTTATTTTAGTTGACAAAGTCCTAATTCACATCCAACAGTAATTTAGAGTCAAAAGATTAAATGTTAAAATTTCATCATTATAGACCATTTTGGGATCGTTCGACAGGTCCGGAGTCATCGTTTTTCATCCGAAAATTGATTTTTTGGACTGTACCAAAAATGATTCAAAATGTCAATTGGATCATTCCTCATGTTGAATAACCACTTTTTAAACCCTCACAGTGACCAAAATTGCCATTTTTACAGAGTTTTGCTTACTCAAAAGCTTCCATTTTGACCCGTTTCAGGCACAGAAATGACTTTAAACACACTTATTCTAGTTGACAAAGTCATAATTCACATCCAACAGTCATTTAGTGTCAAAAGATTAAATGTTGAAATTTCATCATTATAGACCATTTTGGGATCGTTCGACAGGTCCGGAGTCATCGTTTTTCATCCGAAAATTGATTTTTTGGACTGTACCAAAAATTATTCAAAATGTCAATTGGATCATGCCTCATGTTGAATAACCACTTTTTAAACCCTCACAGTGACCAAAATTGCCATTTTTACAGAGTTTTGCTTACTCACAAGCTTCCATTTTGACCCATTTCAGGCACAGAAATGACTTTAAACACACTTATTCTAGTTGACAAAGTCATAATTCACATCCAACAGTAATTTAGAGTCAAAAGATTAAATGTTAAAATTTCATCATTATAGACCATTTTGGGATCGTTCGACAGGTCCGGAGTCATCGTTTTTCATCCGAAAATTGATTTTTTGGACTGTACCAAAAATGATTCAAAATGTCAATTGGATCATGCCTCATGTTGAATAAACACTTTTCAAACCCTCACAGTGACCAAAATTGCCATTTTTACAGAGTTTTGCTTACTCTAAAGCTTCAATTTTGACCCGTTTCAGGCACAGAAATGACTTTAAACACACTTATTTTAGTTGACAAAGTCCTAATTCACATCCAACAGTAATTTAGAGTCAAAAGATTAAATGTTAAAATTTCATCATTATAGACCATTTTGGGATCGTTCGACAGGTCCGGAGTCATCGTTTTTCATCCGAAAATTGATTTTTTGGACTGTACCAAAAATTATTCAAAATGTCAATTGGATCATGCCTCATGTTGAATAACCACTTTTTAAACCCTCACAGTGACCAAAATTGCCATTTTTACAGAGTTTTGCTTACTCAAAAGCTTCCATTTTGACCCGTTTCAGGCACAGAAATGACTTTAAACACACTTATTCTAGTTGACAAAGTCATAATTCACATCCAACAGTAATTTAGAGTCAAAAGATTAAATGTTGAAATTTCATCATTATAGACCATTTTGGTATCGTTCGACAGGTCCGGAGTCATCGTTTTTCATCCGAAAATTGATTTTTTGGACTGTACCAACAATGATTCAAAATGTCAATTGGATCATGCCTCATGTTGAATAACCACTTTTTAAACCCTCACAGTGACCAAAATTGCCATTTTTACAGAGTTTTGCTTACTCAAAAGCTTCCATTTTGACCCGTTTCAGGCACAGAAATGACTTTAAACACACTTATTCTAGTTGACAAAGTCATAATTCACATCCAACAGTAATTTAGAGTCAAAAGATTAAATGTTGAAATTTCATCATTATAGACCATTTTGGTATCGTTCGACAGGTCCGGAGTCATCGTTTTTCATCCGAAAATTGATTTTTTGGACTGTACCAAAAATGATTCAAAATGTCAATTGGATCATGCCTCATGTTGAATAACCACTTTTTCAACCCTCACAGTGACCAAAATTGCCATTTTTACAGAGTTTTGCTTACTCAAAAGCTTCAATTTTGACCCGTTTCAGGCACAGAAATGACTTTAAACACACTTATTTTAGTTGACAAAGTCCTAATTCACATCCAACAGTAATTTAGAGTCAAAAGATTAAATGTTAAAATTTCATCATTATAGACCATTTTGGGATCGTTCGACAGGTCCGGAGTCATCGTTTTTCATCCGAAAATTGATTTTTTGGACTGTACCAAAAATGATTCAAAATGTCAATTGGATCATGCCTCATGTTGAATAACCACTTTTTAAACCCTCACAGTGACCAAAATTGCCATTTTGACAGAGTTTTGCTTACTCAAAAGCTTCCATTTTGACCCGTTTCAGGCACAGAAATGACTTTAAACACACTTATTCTAGTTGACAAAGTCATAATTCACATCCAACAGTAATTTAGAGTCAAAAGATTAAATGTTGAAATTTCATCGTTATAGACCATTTTATGATCGTTCGACAGGTCCGGAGTCATCGTTTTTCATCCGAAAATTGATTTTTTGGACTGTACCAAAAATGATTCAAAATGTCAATTGGATCATGCCTCATGTTGAATAACCACTTTTTAAACCCTCACAGTGACCAAAATTGCCATTTTTACAGAGTTTTGCTTACTCAAAAGCTTCCATTTTGACCCGTTTCAGGCACAGAAATGACTTTAAACACACTTATTCTAGTTGACAAAGTCATAATTCACATCCAACAGTAATTTAGAGTCAAACGATTAAATGTTGAAATTTCATCATTATAGACCATTTTGGTATCGTTCGACAGGTCTGGAGTCATCGTTTTTCATCCGAAAATTGATTTTTTGGACTGTACCAAAAATGATTCAAAATGTCAATTGGATCATGCCTCATGTTGAATAACCACTTTTTAAACCCTCACAGTGACCAAAATTGCCATTTTTACAGAGTTTTGCTTACTCAAAAGCTTCAATTTTGACCCGTTTCAGGCACAGAAATGACTTTAAACACACTTATTTTAGTTGACAAAGTCCTAATTCACATCCAACAGTAATTTAGAGTCAAAAGATTAAATGTTAAAATTTCATCATTATAGACCATTTTGGGATCGTTCGACAGGTCCGGAGTCATCGTTTTTCATCCGAAAATTGATTTTTTGGACTGTACCAAAAATGATTCAAAATGTCAATTGGATCATGCCTCATGTTGAATAACCACTTTTTAAACCCTCACAGTGACCAAAATTGCCATTTTTACAGAGTTTTGCTTACTCAAAAGCTTCAATTTTGACCCGTTTCAGGCACAGAAATGACATTAAACACACTTATTTTAGTTGACAAAGTCCTAATTCACATCCAACAGTAATTTAGAGTCAAAAGATTAAATGTTAAAATTTCATCATTATAGACCATTTTGGGATCGTTCGACAGGTCCGGAGTCATCGTTTTTCATCCGAAAATTGATTTTTTGGACTGTACCAAAAATGATTCAAAATGTCAATTGGATCATGCTTCATGTTGAATAACCACTTTTTAAACCCTCACAGTGACAAAAAATTGCCATTTTTACAGAGTTTTGCTTACTCAAAAGCTTCCATTTTGACCCGTTTCAGGCACAGAAATGACTTTAAACACACTTATTCTAGTTGACAAAGTCATAATTCACATCCAACAGTCATTTAGAGTCAAAAGATTAAATATTGAAATTTCATCATTATAGACCATTTTGGGATCGTTCGACAGGTCCGGAGTCATCGTTTTTCATCCGAAAATTGATTTTTTGGACTGTACCAAAAATGATTCAAAATGTCAATTGGATCATGCCTCATGTTGAATAACCACTTTTTAAACCCTCACAGTGACCAAAATTGCCATTTTTACAGAGTTTTGCTTACTCAAAAGCTTCCATTTTGACCCGTTTCAGGCACAGAAATGACTTTAAACACACTTATTCTAGTTGACAAAGTCATAATTCACATCCAACAGTAATTTAGAGTCAAAAGATTAAATGTTGAAATTTCATCATTATAGACCATTTTGGTATCGTTCGACAGGTCCGGAGTCATCGTTTTTCATCCGAAAATTGATTTTTTGGACTGTACCAACAATGATTCAAAATGTCAATTGGATCATGCCTCATGTTGAATAACCACTTTTTAAACCCCCACAGTGACCAAAATTGCCATATTTACAGAGTTTTGCTTACTCAAAAGCTTCCATTTTGACCCGTTTCAGGCACAGAAATGACTTTAAACACACTTATTCTAGTTGACAAAGTCATAATTCACATCCAACAGTAATTTAGAGTCAAAAGATTAAATGTTGAAATTTCATCATTATAGACCATTTTATGATCGCTCGACAGGTCCGGAGTCATCGTTTTTCATCCGAAAATTGATTTTTTGGACTGTACCAAAAATGATTCAAAATGTCAATTGGATCATGCCTCATGTTGAATAACCACTTTTTAAACCCTCACAGTGACAAAAAATTGCCATTTTTACAGAGTTTGGCTTACTCAAAAGCTTCCATTTTGACCCGTTTCAGGCACAGAAATGACTTTAAACACACTTATTCTAGTTGACAAAGTCATAATTCACATCCAACAGTCATTTAGAGTCAAAAGATTAAATGTTGAAATTTCATCATTATAGACCATTTTGGTATCGTTCAACAGGTCCGGAGTCATCGTTTTTCATCCGAAAATTGATTTTTTGGACTGTACCAAAAATGATTCAAAATGTCAATTGGATCATGCCTCATGTTGAATAACCACTTTTTAAACCCTCACAGTGACCAAAATTGCCATTTTTACAGAGTTTTGCTTACTCAAAAGCTTCAATTTTGACCCGTTTCGGGCACAGAAATGACTTTAAACACACTTATTTTAGTTGACAAAGTCCTAATTCACATACAACAGTAATTTAGAGTCAAAAGATTAAATGTTAAAATTTCATCATTATAGACCATTTTGGGATCGTTCGACAGGTCCGGAGTCATCGTTTTTCATCCGAAAATTGATTTTTTGGACTGTACCAAAAATGATTCAAAATGTCAATTGGATCATGCCTCATGTTGAATAACCACTTTTTAAACCCTCACAGTGACCAAAATTGCCATTTTTACAGAGTTTTGCTTACTCAAAAGCTTCCATTTTGACCCGTTTCAGGCACAGAAATGACTTTAAACACACTTATTCTAGTTGACAAAGTCATAATTCACATCCAACAGTAATTTAGAGTCAAAAGATTAAATGTTGAAATTTCATCATTATAGACCATTTTGGTATCGTTCGACAGGTCCGGAGTCATCGTTTTTCATCCGAAAATTGATTTTTTGGACTGTACCAACAATGATTCAAAATGTCAATTGGATCATGCCTCATGTTGAATAACCACTTTTTAAACCCTCACAGTGACCAAAATTGCCATTTTTACAGAGTTTTGCTTACTCAAAAGCTTCCATTTTGACCCGTTTCAGGCACAGAAATGACTTTAAACACACTTATTCTAGTTGACAAAGTCATAATTCACATCCAACAGTAATTTAGAGTCAAAAGATTAAATGTTGAAATTTCATCATTATAGACCATTTTGGTATCGTTCGACAGGTCCGGAGTCATCGTTTTTCATCCGAAAATTGATTTTTTGGACTGTACCAAAAATGATTCAAAATGTCAATTGGATCATGCCTCATGTTGAATAACCACTTTTTAAACCCTCACAGTGACCAAAATTGCCATTTTTACAGAGTTTTGCTTACTCAAAAGCTTCAATTTTGACCCGTTTCAGGCACAGAAATGACTTTAAACACACTTATTTTAGTTGACAAAGTCCTAATTCACATCCAACAGTAATTTAGAGTCAAAAGATTAAATGTTAAAATTTCATCATTATAGACCATTTTGGGATCGTTCGACAGGTCCGGAGTCATCGTTTTTCACCCGAAAATTGATTTTTTGGACTGTACCAAAAATGATTCAAAATGTCAATTGGATCATGCCTCATGTTGAATAAACACTTTTCAAACCCTCACAGTGACCAAAATTGCCATTTTTACAGAGTTTTGCTTACTCAAAAGCTTCAATTCTGACCCGTTTCAGGCACAGAAATGACTTTAAACACACTTATTTTAGTTGACAAAGTCCTAATTCACATCCAACAGTAATTTAGAGTCAAAAGATTAAATGTTAAAATTTCATCATTATAGACCATTTTGGGATCGTTCGACAGGTCCGGAGTCGTCGTTTTTCATCCGAAAATTGATTTTTTGGACTGTACCAAAAATGATTCAAAATGTCAATTGGATCATGCCTCATGTTGAATAACCACTTTTTAAACCCTCACAGTGACCAAAATTGCCATTTTTACAGAGTTTTGCTTACTCAAAAGCTTCAATTTTGACCCGTTTCAGGCACAGAAATGACATTAAACACACTTATTTTAGTTGAAAAAAGTCCTAATTCACATCCAACAGTAATTTAGAGTCAAAAGATTAAATGTTAAAATTTCATCATTATAGACCATTTTGGGATCGTTCGACAGGTCCGGAGTCATCGTTTTTCATCCGAAAATTGATTTTTTGGACTGTACCAAAAATGATTCAAAATGTCAATTGGATCATGCCTCATGTTGAATAACCACTTTTTAAACCCTCACAGTGACAAAAAATTGCCATTTTTACAGAGTTTTGCTTACTCAAAAGCTTCCATTTTGACCCGTTTCAGGCACAGAAATGACTTTAAACACACTTATTCTAGTTGACAAAGTCATAATTCACATCCAACAGTCATTTAGAGTCAAAAGATTAAATGTTGAAATTTCATCATTATAGACCATTTTGGGATCGTTTGACAGGTCCGGAGTCATCGTTTTTCATCCGAAAATTGATTTTTTGGACTGTACCAAAAATGATTCAAAATGTCAATTGGATCATGCCTCATGTTGAATAACCACTTTTTAAACCCTCACAGTGACCAAAATTGCCATTTTTACAGAGTTTTGCTTACTCAAAAGCTTCCATTTTGACCCGTTTCAGGCACAGAAATGACTTTAAACACACTTATTCTAGTTGACAAAGTCATAATTCACATCCAACAGTAATTTAGAGTCAAAAGATTAAATGTTGAAATTTCATCATTATAGACCATTTTGGTATCGTTCGACAGGTCCGGAGTCATCGTTTTTCATCCGAAAATTGATTTTTTGGACTGTACCAACAATGATTCAAAATGTCAATTGGATCATGCCTCATGTTGAATAACCACTTTTTAAACCCCCACAGTGACCAAAATTGCCATATTTACAGAGTTTTGCTTACTCAAAAGCTTCCATTTTGACCCGTTTCAGGCACAGAAATGACTTTAAACACACTTATTCTAGTTGACAAAGTCATAATTCACATCCAACAGTAATTTAGAGTCAAAAGATTAAATGTTGAAATTTCATCATTATAGACCATTTTATGATCGCTCGACAGGTCCGGAGTCATCGTTTTTCATCCGAAAATTGATTTTTTGGACTGTACCAAAAATGATTCAAAATGTCAATTGGATCATGCCTCATGTTGAATAACCACTTTTTAAACCCTCACAGTGACCAAAATTGCCATTTTTACAGAGTTTTGCTTACTCAAAAGCTTCCATTTTGACCCGTTTCAGGCACAGAAATGACTTTAAACACACTTATTCTAGTTGACAAAGTCATAATTCACATCCAACAGTAATTTAGAGTCAAAAGATTAAATGTTGAAATTTCATCATTATAGACCATTTTGGTATCGTTCGACAGGTCCGGAGTCATCGTTTTTCATCCGAAAATTGATTTTTTGGACTGTACCAAAAATGATTCAAAATGTCAATTGGATCATGCCTCATGTTGAATAACCACTTTTTAAACCCTCACAGTGACCAAAATTGCCATTTTTACAGAGTTTTGCTTACTCAAAAGCTTCAATTTTGACCCGTTTCAGGCACAGAAATGACTCTAAACACACTTATTTTAGTTGACAAAGTCCTAATTCACATCCAACAGTAATTTAGAGTCAAAAGATTAAATGTTAAAATTTCATCATTATAGACCATTTTGGGATCGTTCGACAGGTCCGGAGTCATCGTTTTTCATCCGAAAATTGATTTTTTGGACTGTACCAAAAATGATTCAAAATGTCAATTGGATCATGCCTCATGTTGAATAACCACTTTTTAAACCCTCACAGTGACCAAAATTGCCATTTTTACAGAGTTTTGCTTACTCAAAAGCTTCAATTTTGACCCGTTTCAGGCACAGAAATGACTTTAAACACACTTATTTTAGTTGACAAAGTCCTAATTCACATCCAACAGTAATTTAGAGTCAAAAGATTAAATGTTAAAATTTCATCATTATAGACCATTTTGGGATCGTTCGACAGGTCCGGAGTCATCGTTTTTCACCCGAAAATTGATTTTTTGGACTGTACCAAAAATGATTCAAAATGTCAATTGGATCATGCCTCATGTTGAATAAACACTTTTCAAACCCTCACAGTGACCAAAATTGCCATTTTTACAGAGTTTTGCTTACTCAAA
The DNA here is from genome assembly GCF_964263255.1 of Lissotriton vulgaris. Lineage (NCBI taxonomy): Eukaryota > Metazoa > Chordata > Amphibia > Caudata > Salamandridae > Lissotriton > Lissotriton vulgaris. Next base: position 676,748 of record NW_028253196.1, read on the forward strand.
AGCTTCAATTCTGACCCGTTTCAGGCACAGAAATGACTTTAAACACACTTATTTTAGTTGACAAAGTCCTAATTCACATCCAACAGTAATTTAGAGTCAAAAGATTAAATGTTAAAATTTCATCATTATAGACCATTTTGGGATCGTTCGACAGGTCCGGAGTCATCGTTTTTCATCCGAAAATTGATTTTTTGGACTGTACCAAAAATGATTCAAAATGTCAATTGGATCATTCCTCATGTTGAATAACCACTTTTTAAACCCTCACAGTGACCAAAATTGCCATTTTTACAGAGTTTTGCTTACTCAAAAGCTTCCATTTTGACCCGTTTCAGGCACAGAAATGACTTTAAACACACTTATTCTAGTTGACAAAGTCATAATTCACATCCAACAGTCATTTAGTGTCAAAAGATTAAATGTTGAAATTTCATCATTATAGACCATTTTGGGATCGTTCGACAGGTCCGGAGTCATCGTTTTTCATCCGAAAATTGATTTTTTGGACTGTACCAAAAATTATTCAAAATGTCAATTGGATCATGCCTCATGTTGAATAACCACTTTTTAAACCCTCACAGTGACCAAAATTGCCATTTTTACAGAGTTTTGCTTACTCAAAAGCTTCCATTTTGACCCGTTTCAGGCACAGAAATGACTTTAAACACACTTATTCTAGTTGACAAAGTCATAATTCACATCCAACAGTAATTTAGAGTCAAAAGATTAAATGTTGAAATTTCATCATTATAGACCATTTTGGTATCGTTCGACAGGTCCGGAGTCATCGTTTTTCATCCGAAAATTGATTTTTTGGACTGTACCAACAATGATTCAAAATGTCAATTGGATCATGCCTCATGTTGAATAACCACTTTTTAAACCCCCACAGTGACCAAAATTGCCATATTTACAGAGTTTTGCTTACTCAAAAGCTTCCATTTTGACCCGTTTCAGGCACAGAAATGACTTTAAACACACTTATTCTAGTTGACAAAGTCATAATTCACATCCAACAGTAATTTAGAGTCAAAAGATTAAATGTTGAAATTTCATCATTATAGACCATTTTATGATCGCTCGACAGGTCCGGAGTCATCGTTTTTCATCCGAAAATTGATTTTTTGGACTGTACCAAAAATGATTCAAAATGTCAATTGGATCATGCCTCATGTTGAATAACCACTTTTTAAACCCTCACAGTGACAAAAAATTGCCATTTTTACAGAGTTTGGCTTACTCAAAAGCTTCCATTTTGACCCGTTTCAGGCACAGAAATGACTTTAAACACACTTATTCTAGTTGACAAAGTCATAATTCACATCCAACAGTCATTTAGAGTCAAAAGATTAAATGTTGAAATTTCATCATTATAGACCATTTTGGTATCGTTCAACAGGTCCGGAGTCATCGTTTTTCATCCGAAAATTGATTTTTTGGACTGTACCAAAAATGATTCAAAATGTCAATTGGATCATGCCTCATGTTGAATAACCACTTTTTAAACCCTCACAGTGACCAAAATTGCCATTTTTACAGAGTTTTGCTTACTCAAAAGCTTCAATTTTGACCCGTTTCGGGCACAGAAATGACTTTAAACACACTTATTTTAGTTGACAAAGTCCTAATTCACATACAACAGTAATTTAGAGTCAAAAGATTAAATGTTAAAATTTCATCATTATAGACCATTTTGGGATCGTTCGACAGGTCCGGAGTCATCGTTTTTCATCCGAAAATTGATTTTTTGGACTGTACCAAAAATGATTCAAAATGTCAATTGGATCATGCCTCATGTTGAATAACCACTTTTTAAACCCTCACAGTGACCAAAATTGCCATTTTTACAGAGTTTTGCTTACTCAAAAGCTTCCATTTTGACCCGTTTCAGGCACAGAAATGACTTTAAACACACTTATTCTAGTTGACAAAGTCATAATTCACATCCAACAGTAATTTAGAGTCAAAAGATTAAATGTTGAAATTTCATCATTATAGACCATTTTGGTATCGTTCGACAGGTCCGGAGTCATCGTTTTTCATCCGAAAATTGATTTTTTGGACTGTACCAACAATGATTCAAAATGTCAATTGGATCATGCCTCATGTTGAATAACCACTTTTTAAACCCTCACAGTGACCAAAATTGCCATTTTTACAGAGTTTTGCTTACTCAAAAGCTTCCATTTTGACCCGTTTCAGGCACAGAAATGACTTTAAACACACTTATTCTAGTTGACAAAGTCATAATTCACATCCAACAGTAATTTAGAGTCAAAAGATTAAATGTTGAAATTTCATCATTATAGACCATTTTGGTATCGTTCGACAGGTCCGGAGTCATCGTTTTTCATCCGAAAATTGATTTTTTGGACTGTACCAAAAATGATTCAAAATGTCAATTGGATCATGCCTCATGTTGAATAACCACTTTTTAAACCCTCACAGTGACCAAAATTGCCATTTTTACAGAGTTTTGCTTACTCAAAAGCTTCAATTTTGACCCGTTTCAGGCACAGAAATGACTTTAAACACACTTATTTTAGTTGACAAAGTCCTAATTCACATCCAACAGTAATTTAGAGTCAAAAGATTAAATGTTAAAATTTCATCATTATAGACCATTTTGGGATCGTTCGACAGGTCCGGAGTCATCGTTTTTCACCCGAAAATTGATTTTTTGGACTGTACCAAAAATGATTCAAAATGTCAATTGGATCATGCCTCATGTTGAATAAACACTTTTCAAACCCTCACAGTGACCAAAATTGCCATTTTTACAGAGTTTTGCTTACTCAAAAGCTTCAATTCTGACCCGTTTCAGGCACAGAAATGACTTTAAACACACTTATTTTAGTTGACAAAGTCCTAATTCACATCCAACAGTAATTTAGAGTCAAAAGATTAAATGTTAAAATTTCATCATTATAGACCATTTTGGGATCGTTCGACAGGTCCGGAGTCGTCGTTTTTCATCCGAAAATTGATTTTTTGGACTGTACCAAAAATGATTCAAAATGTCAATTGGATCATGCCTCATGTTGAATAACCACTTTTTAAACCCTCACAGTGACCAAAATTGCCATTTTTACAGAGTTTTGCTTACTCAAAAGCTTCAATTTTGACCCGTTTCAGGCACAGAAATGACATTAAACACACTTATTTTAGTTGAAAAAAGTCCTAATTCACATCCAACAGTAATTTAGAGTCAAAAGATTAAATGTTAAAATTTCATCATTATAGACCATTTTGGGATCGTTCGACAGGTCCGGAGTCATCGTTTTTCATCCGAAAATTGATTTTTTGGACTGTACCAAAAATGATTCAAAATGTCAATTGGATCATGCCTCATGTTGAATAACCACTTTTTAAACCCTCACAGTGACAAAAAATTGCCATTTTTACAGAGTTTTGCTTACTCAAAAGCTTCCATTTTGACCCGTTTCAGGCACAGAAATGACTTTAAACACACTTATTCTAGTTGACAAAGTCATAATTCACATCCAACAGTCATTTAGAGTCAAAAGATTAAATGTTGAAATTTCATCATTATAGACCATTTTGGGATCGTTTGACAGGTCCGGAGTCATCGTTTTTCATCCGAAAATTGATTTTTTGGACTGTACCAAAAATGATTCAAAATGTCAATTGGATCATGCCTCATGTTGAATAACCACTTTTTAAACCCTCACAGTGACCAAAATTGCCATTTTTACAGAGTTTTGCTTACTCAAAAGCTTCCATTTTGACCCGTTTCAGGCACAGAAATGACTTTAAACACACTTATTCTAGTTGACAAAGTCATAATTCACATCCAACAGTAATTTAGAGTCAAAAGATTAAATGTTGAAATTTCATCATTATAGACCATTTTGGTATCGTTCGACAGGTCCGGAGTCATCGTTTTTCATCCGAAAATTGATTTTTTGGACTGTACCAACAATGATTCAAAATGTCAATTGGATCATGCCTCATGTTGAATAACCACTTTTTAAACCCCCACAGTGACCAAAATTGCCATATTTACAGAGTTTTGCTTACTCAAAAGCTTCCATTTTGACCCGTTTCAGGCACAGAAATGACTTTAAACACACTTATTCTAGTTGACAAAGTCATAATTCACATCCAACAGTAATTTAGAGTCAAAAGATTAAATGTTGAAATTTCATCATTATAGACCATTTTATGATCGCTCGACAGGTCCGGAGTCATCGTTTTTCATCCGAAAATTGATTTTTTGGACTGTACCAAAAATGATTCAAAATGTCAATTGGATCATGCCTCATGTTGAATAACCACTTTTTAAACCCTCACAGTGACCAAAATTGCCATTTTTACAGAGTTTTGCTTACTCAAAAGCTTCCATTTTGACCCGTTTCAGGCACAGAAATGACTTTAAACACACTTATTCTAGTTGACAAAGTCATAATTCACATCCAACAGTAATTTAGAGTCAAAAGATTAAATGTTGAAATTTCATCATTATAGACCATTTTGGTATCGTTCGACAGGTCCGGAGTCATCGTTTTTCATCCGAAAATTGATTTTTTGGACTGTACCAAAAATGATTCAAAATGTCAATTGGATCATGCCTCATGTTGAATAACCACTTTTTAAACCCTCACAGTGACCAAAATTGCCATTTTTACAGAGTTTTGCTTACTCAAAAGCTTCAATTTTGACCCGTTTCAGGCACAGAAATGACTCTAAACACACTTATTTTAGTTGACAAAGTCCTAATTCACATCCAACAGTAATTTAGAGTCAAAAGATTAAATGTTAAAATTTCATCATTATAGACCATTTTGGGATCGTTCGACAAGTCCGGAGTCATCGTTTTTCATCCGAAAATTGATTTTTTGGACTGTACCAAAAATGATTCAAAATGTCAATTGGATCATGCCTCATGTTGAATAACCACTTTTTAAACCCTCACAGTGACCAAAATTGCCATTTTTACAGAGTTTTGCTTACTCAAAAGCTTCAATTTTGACCCGTTTCAGGCACAGAAATGACTTTAAACACACTTATTTTAGTTGACAAAGTCCTAATTCACATCCAACAGTAATTTAGAGTCAAAAGATTAAATGTTAAAATTTCATCATTATAGACCATTTTGGGATCGTTCGACAGGTCCGGAGTCATCGTTTTTCACCCGAAAATTGATTTTTTGGACTGTACCAAAAATGATTCAAAATGTCAATTGGATCATGCCTCATGTTGAATAAACACTTTTCAAACCCTCACAGTGACCAAAATTGCCATTTTTACAGAGTTTTGCTTACTCAAAAGCTTCAATTCTGACCCGTTTCAGGCACAGAAATGACTTTAAACACACTTATTTTAGTTGACAAAGTCCTAATTCACATCCAACAGTAATTTAGAGTCAAAAGATTAAATGTTAAAATTTCATCATTATAGACCATTTTGGGATCGTTCGACAGGTCCGGAGTCATCGTTTTTCATCCGAAAATTGATTTTTTGGACTGTACCAAAAATGATTCAAAATGTCAATTGGATCATTCCTCATGTTGAATAACCACTTTTTAAACCCTCACAGTGACCAAAATTGCCATTTTTACAGAGTTTTGCTTACTCAAAAGCTTCCATTTTGACCCGTTTCAGGCACAGAAATGACTTTAAACACACTTATTCTAGTTGACAAAGTCATAATTCACATCCAACAGTCATTTAGTGTCAAAAGATTAAATGTTGAAATTTCATCATTATAGACCATTTTGGGATCGTTCGACAGGTCCGGAGTCATCGTTTTTCATCCGAAAATTGATTTTTTGGACTGTACCAAAAATTATTCAAAATGTCAATTGGATCATGCCTCATGTTGAATAACCACTTTTTAAACCCTCACAGTGACCAAAATTGCCATTTTTACAGAGTTTTGCTTACTCAAAAGCTTCCATTTTGACCCATTTCAGGCACAGAAATGACTTTAAACACACTTATTCTAGTTGACAAAGTCATAATTCACATCCAACAGTAATTTAGAGTCAAAAGATTAAATGTTGAAATTTCATCATTATAGACCATTTTATGATCGCTCGACAGGTCCGGAGTCATCGTTTTTCATCCGAAAATTGATTTTTTGGACTGTACCAAAAATGATTCAAAATGTCAATTGGATCATGCCTCATGTTGAATAACCACTTTTTAAACCCTCACAGTGACCAAAATTGCCATTTTTACAGAGTTTTGCTTACTCAAAAGCTTCCATTTTGACCCGTTTCAGGCACAGAAATGACTTTAAACACACTTATTCTAGTTGACAAAGTCATAATTCACATCCAACAGTAATTTAGAGTCAAAAGATTAAATGTTGAAATTTCATCATTATAGACCATTTTGGTATCGTTCAACAGGTCCGGAGTCATCGTTTTTCATCCGAAAATTGATTTTTTGGACTGTACCAAAAATGATTCAAAATGTCAATTGGATCATGCCTCATGTTGAATAACCACTTTTTAAACCCTCACAGTGACCAAAATTGCCATTTTTACAGAGTTTTGCTTACTCAAAAGCTTCAATTTTGACCCGTTTCGGGCACAGAAATGACTTTAAACACACTTATTTTAGTTGACAAAGTCCTAATTCACATCCAACAGTAATTTAGAGTCAAAAGATTAAATGTTAAAATTTCATCATTATAGACCATTTTGGGATCGTTCGACAGGTCCGGAGTCATCGTTTTTCATCCGAAAATTGATTTTTTGGACTGTACCAAAAATGATTCAAAATGTCAATTGGATCATGCCTCATGTTGAATAACCACTTTTTAAACCCTCACAGTGACCAAAATTGCCATTTTTACAGAGTTTTGCTTACTCAAAAGCTTCCATTTTGACCCGTTTCAGGCACAGAAATGACTTTAAACACACTTATTCTAGTTGACAAAGTCATAATTCACATCCAACAGTAATTTAGAGTCAAAAGATTAAATGTTGAAATTTCATCATTATAGACCATTTTGGTATCGTTCGACAGGTCCGGAGTCATCGTTTTTCATCCGAAAATTGATTTTTTGGACTGTACCAAAAATGATTCAAAATGTCAATTGGATCATGCCTCATGTTGAATAACCACTTTTTAAACCCTCACAGTGACCAAAATTGCCATTTTTACAGAGTTTTGCTTACTCAAAAGCTTCAATTTTGACCCGTTTCAGGCACAGAAATGACTTTAAACACACTTATTTTAGTTGACAAAGTCCTAATTCACATCCAACAGTAATTTAGAGTCAAAAGATTAAATGTTAAAATTTCATCATTATAGACCATTTTGGGATCGTTCGACAGGTCCGGAGTCATCGTTTTTCACCCGAAAATTGATTTTTTGGACTGTACCAAAAATGATTCAAAATGTCAATTGGATCATGCCTCATGTTGAATAAACACTTTTCAAACCCTCACAGTGACCAAAATTGCCATTTTTACAGAGTTTTGCTTACTCAAAAGCTTCAATTCTGACCCGTTTCAGGCACAGAAATGACTTTAAACACACTTATTTTAGTTGACAAAGTCCTAATTCACATCCAACAGTAATTTAGAGTCAAAAGATTAAATGTTAAAATTTCATCATTATAGACCATTTTGGGATCGTTCGACAGGTCCGGAGTCGTCGTTTTTCATCCGAAAATTGATTTTTTGGACTGTACCAAAAATGATTCAAAATGTCAATTGGATCATGCCTCATGTTGAATAACCACTTTTTAAACCCTCACAGTGACCAAAATTGCCATTTTTACAGAGTTTTGCTTACTCAAAAGCTTCAATTTTGACCCGTTTCTGGCACAGAAATGACATTAAACACACTTATTTTAGTTGAAAAAAGTCCTAATTCACATCCAACAGTAATTTAGAGTCAAAAGATTAAATGTTAAAATTTCATCATTATAGACCATTTTGGGATCGTTCGACAGGTCCGGAGTCATCGTTTTTCATCCGAAAATTGATTTTTTGGACTGTACCAAAAATGATTCAAAATGTCAATTGGATCATGCCTCATGTTGAATAACCACTTTTTAAACCCTCACAGTGACAAAAAATTGCCATTTTTACAGAGTTTTGCTTACTCAAAAGCTTCCATTTTGACCCGTTTCAGGCACAGAAATGACTTTAAACACACTTATTCTAGTTGACAAAGTCATAATTCACATCCAACAGTCATTTAGAGTCAAAAGATTAAATGTTGAAATTTCATCATTATAGACCATTTTGGGATCGTTTGACAGGTCCGGAGTCATCGTTTTTCATCCGAAAATTGATTTTTTGGACTGTACCAAAAATGATTCAAAATGTCAATTGGATCATGCCTCATGTTGAATAACCACTTTTTAAACCCTCACAGTGACCAAAATTGCCATTTTTACAGAGTTTTGCTTACTCAAAAGCTTCCATTTTGACCCGTTTCAGGCACAGAAATGACTTTAAACACACTTATTCTAGTTGACAAAGTCATAATTCACATCCAACAGTAATTTAGAGTCAAAAGATTAAATGTTGAAATTTCATCATTATAGACCATTTTGGTATCGTTCGACAGGTCCGGAGTCATCGTTTTTCATCCGAAAATTGATTTTTTGGACTGTACCAACAATGATTCAAAATGTCAATTGGATCATGCCTCATGTTGAATAACCACTTTTTAAACCCCCACAGTGACCAAAATTGCCATATTTACAGAGTTTTGCTTACTCAAAAGCTTCCATTTTGACCCGTTTCAGGCACAGAAATGACTTTAAACACACTTATTCTAGTTGACAAAGTCATAATTCACATCCAACAGTAATTTAGAGTCAAAAGATTAAATGTTGAAATTTCATCATTATAGACCATTTTATGATCGCTCGACAGGTCCGGAGTCATCGTTTTTCATCCGAAAATTGATTTTTTGGACTGTACCAAAAATGATTCAAAATGTCAATTGGATCATGCCTCATGTTGAATAACCACTTTTTAAACCCTCACAGTGACCAAAATTGCCATTTTTACAGAGTTTTGCTTACTCAAAAGCTTCCATTTTGACCCGTTTCAGGCACAGAAATGACTTTAAACACACTTATTCTAGTTGACAAAGTCATAATTCACATCCAACAGTAATTTAGAGTCAAAAGATTAAATGTTGAAATTTCATCATTATAGACCATTTTGGTATCGTTCGACAGGTCCGGAGTCATCGTTTTTCATCCGAAAATTGATTTTTTGGACTGTACCAAAAATGATTCAAAATGTCAATTGGATCATGCCTCATGTTGAATAACCACTTTTTAAACCCTCACAGTGACCAAAATTGCCATTTTTACAGAGTTTTGCTTACTCAAAAGCTTCTATTTTGACCCGTTTCAGGCACAGAAATGACTCTAAACACACTTATTTTAGTTGACAAAGTCCTAATTCACATCCAACAGTAATTTAGAGTCAAAAGATTAAATGTTAAAATTTCATCATTATAGACCATTTTGGGATCGTTCGACAGGTCCGGAGTCATCGTTTTTCATCCGAAAATTGATTTTTTGGACTGTACCAAAAATGATTCAAAATGTCAATTGGATCATGCCTCATGTTGAATAACCACTTTTTAAACCCTCACAGTGACCAAAATTGCCATTTTTACAGAGTTTTGCTTACTCAAAAGCTTCAATTTTGACCCGTTTCAGGCACAGAAATGACTTTAAACACACTTATTTTAGTTGACAAAGTCCTAATTCACATCCAACAGTAATTTAGAGTCAAAAGATTAAATGTTAAAATTTCATCATTATAGACCATTTTGGGATCGTTCGACAGGTCCGGAGTCATCGTTTTTCACCCGAAAATTGATTTTTTGGACTGTACCAAAAATGATTCAAAATGTCAATTGGATCATGCCTCATGTTGAATAAACACTTTTCAAACCCTCACAGTGACCAAAATTGCCATTTTTACAGAGTTTTGCTTACTCAAAAGCTTCAATTCTGACCCGTTTCAGGCACAGAAATGACTTTAAACACACTTATTTTAGTTGACAAAGTCCTAATTCACATCCAACAGTAATTTAGAGTCAAAAGATTAAATGTTAAAATTTCATCATTATAGACCATTTTGGGATCGTTCGACAGGTCCGGAGTCATCGTTTTTCATCCGAAAATTGATTTTTTGGACTGTACCAAAAATGATTCAAAATGTCAATTGGATCATTCCTCATGTTGAATAACCACTTTTTAAACCCTCACAGTGACCAAAATTGCCATTTTTACAGAGTTTTGCTTACTCAAAAGCTTCCATTTTGACCCGTTTCAGGCACAGAAATGACTTTAAACACACTTATTCTAGTTGACAAAGTCATAATTCACATCCAACAGTCATTTAGTGTCAAAAGATTAAATGTTGAAATTTCATCATTATAGACCATTTTGGGATCGTTCGACAGGTCCGGAGTCATCGTTTTTCATCCGAAAATTGATTTTTTGGACTGTACCAAAAATTATTCAAAATGTCAATTGGATCATGCCTCATGTTGAATAACCACTTTTTAAACCCTCACAGTGACCAAAATTGCCATTTTTACAGAGTTTTGCTTACTCAAAAGCTTCCATTTTGACCCATTTCAGGCACAGAAATGACTTTAAACACACTTATTCTAGTTGACAAAGTCATAATTCACATCCAACAGTAATTTAGAGTCAAAAGATTAAATGTTGACATTTCATCATTATAGACCATTTTATGATCGCTCGACAGGTCCGGAGTCATCGTTTTTCATCCGAAAATTGATTTTTTGGACTGTACCAAAAATGATTCAAAATGTCAATTGGATCATGCCTCATGTTGAATAACCACTTTTTAAACCCTCACAGTGACCAAAATTGCCATTTTTACAGAGTTTTGCTTACTCAAAAGCTTCCATTTTGACCCGTTTCAGGCACAGAAATGACTTTAAACACACTTATTCTAGTTGACAAAGTCATAATTCACATCCAACAGTAATTTAGAGTCAAAAGATTAAATGTTGAAATTTCATCATTATAGACCATTTTGGTATCGTTCAACAGGTCCGGAGTCATCGTTTTTCATCCGAAAATTGATTTTTTGGACTGTACCAAAAATGATTCAAAATGTCAATTGGATCATGCCTCATGTTGAATAACCACTTTTTAAACCCTCACAGTGACCAAAATTGCAATTTTTACAGAGTTTTGCTTACTCAAAAGCTTCAATTTTGACCCGTTTCGGGCACAGAAATGACTTTAAACACACTTATTTTAGTTGACAAAGTCCTAATTCACATCCAACAGTAATTTAGAGTCAAAAGATTAAATGTTAAAATTTCATCATTATAGACCATTTTGGGATCGTTCGACAGGTCCGGAGTCATCGTTTTTCATCCGAAAATTGATTTTTTGGACTGTACCAAAAATGATTCAAAATGTCAATTGGATCATGCCTCATGTTGAATAACCACTTTTTAAACCCTCACAGTGACCAAAATTGCCATTTTTACAGAGTTTTGCTTACTCAAAAGCTTCCATTTTGACCCGTTTCAGGCATAGAAATGACTTTAAACACACTTATTCTAGTTGACAAAGTCATAATTCACATCCAACAGTAATTTAGAGTCAAAAGATTAAATGTTGAAATTTCATCATTATAGACCATTTTGGTATCGTTCAACAGGTCCGGAGTCATCGTTTTTCATCCGAAAATTGATTTTTTGGACTGTACCAAAAATGATTCAAAATGTCAATTGGATCATGCCTCATGTTGAATAACCACTTTTTAAACCCTCACAGTGACCAAAATTGCCATTTTTACAGAGTTTTGCTTACTCAAAAGCTTCAATTTTGACCCGTTTCGGGCACAGAAATGACTTTAAACACACTTATTTTAGTTGACAAAGTCCTAATTCACATCCAACAGTAATTTAGAGTCAAAAGATTAAATGTTAAAATTTCATCATTATAGACCATTTTGGGATCGTTCGACAGGTCCGGAGTCATCGTTTTTCATCCGAAAATTGATTTTTTGGACTGTACCAAAAATGATTCAAAATGTCAATTGGATCATGCCTCATGTTGAATAAACACTTTTCAAACCCTCACAGTGACCAAAATTGCCATTTTTACAGAGTTTTGCTTACTCTAAAGCTTCAATTTTGACCCGTTTCAGGCACAGAAATGACTTTAAACACACTTATTTTAGTTGACAAAGTCCTAATTCACATCCAACAGTAATTTAGAGTCAAAAGATTAAATGTTAAAATTTCATCATTATAGACCATTTTGGGATCGTTCGACAGGTCCGGAGTCATCGTTTTTCATCCGAAAATTGATTTTTTGGACTGTACCAAAAATGATTCAAAATGTCAATTGGATCATGCCTCATGTTGAATAAACACTTTTCAAACACTCACAGTGACCAAAATTGCCATTTTTACAGAGTTTTGCTTACTCAAAAGCTTCAATTTTGACCCGTTTCAGGCACAGAAATGACTTTAAACACACTTATTTTAGTTGACAAAGTCCTAATTCACATCCAACAGTAATTTAGAGTCAAAAGATTAAATGTTAAAATTTCATCATTATAGACCATTTTGGGATCGTTCGACAGGTCCGGAGTCATCGTTTTTCATCCGAAAATTGATTTTTTGGACTGTACCAAAAAGTATTCAAAATGTCAATTGGATCATGCCTCATGTTGAATAACCACTTTTTAAACCCTCACAGTGACCAAAATTGCCATTTTTACAGAGTTTTGCTTACTCAAAAGCTTCCATTTTGACCCGTTTCAGGCACAGAAATGACTTTAAACACACTTATTCTAGTTGACAAAGTCATAATTCACATCCAACAGTCATTTAGAGTCAAAAGATTAAATGTTGAAATGTCATCATTATAGACCATTTTGGGATCGTTCGACAGGTCCGGAGTCATCGTTTTTCATCCGAAAATTGATTTTTTGGACTGTACCAAAAATGATTCAAAATGTCAATTGGATCATGCCTCATGTTGAATAACCACTTTTTAAACCCTCACAATGACCAAAATTGCCATTTTTACAGAGTTTTGCTTACTCAAAAGCTTCAATTTTGACCCGTTTCAGTTACAGAAATGACTTTAAACACACTTATTCTAGTTGACAAAGTCATAATTCACATCCAACAGTAATTTAGAGTCAAAAGATTAAATGTTGAAATTTCATCATTATAGACCATTTTGGGATCGTTCGACAGGTCCGGAGTCATCGTTTTTCATCCGAAAATTGATTTTTTGGACTGTACCAAAAATGATTCGAAATGTCAATTGGATCATGCCTCATGTTGAATAACCACTTTTTAAACGCTCACAGTGACCAAAATTGCCATTTTTACAGAGTTTTGCTTACTCAAAAGCTTCCATTTTGACCCGTTTCAGGCACAGAAATGACTTTAAACACACTTATTCTAGTTGACAAAGTCATAATTCACATCCAACAGTAATTTAGAGTCAAAAGATTAAATGTTGAAATTTCATCATTATAGACCATTTTGGTATCGTTCGACAGGTCCGGAGTCATCGTTTTTCATCCGAAAATTGATTTTTTGGACTGTACCAACAATGATTCAAAATGTCAATTGGATCATGCCTCATGTTGAATAACCACTTTTTAAACCCTCACAGTGACCAAAATTGCCATTTTTACAGAGTTTTGCTTACTCAAAGCTTCAATTTTGACCCGTTTCAGGCACAGAAATGACTTTAAACACACTTATTTTAGTTGACAAAGTCCTAATTCACATCCAACAGTAATTTAGAGTCAAAAGATTAAATGTTAAAATTTCATCATTATAGACCATTTTGGGATCGTTCGACAGGTCCGGAGTCATCGTTTTTCATCCGAAAATTGATTTTTTGGAATGTACCAAAAATGATTCAAAATGTCAATTGGATCATTCCTCATGTTGAATAACCACTTTTTAAACCCTCACAGTGACAAAAAATTGCAATTTTTACAGAGTTTTGCTTACTCAAAAGCTTCCATTTTGACCCGTTTCAGGCACAGAAATGACTTTAAACACACTTATTCTAGTTGACAAAGTCATAATTCACATCCAACAGTCATTTAGAGTCAAAAGATTAAATGTTGAAATTTCATCATTATAGACCATTTTGGGATCGTTCGACAGGTCCGGAGTCATCGTTTTTCATCCGAAAATTGATTTTTTGGACTGTACCAAAAATGATTCAAAATGTCAATTGGATCATGCCTCATGTTGAATAACCACTTTTTAAACCCTCACAGTGACCAAAATTGCCATTTTTACAGAGTTTTGCTTACTCAAAAGCTTCCATTTTGACCCGTTTCAGGCACAGAAATGACTTTAAACACACTTATTCTAGTTGACAAAGTCATAATTCACATCCAACAGTCCTTTAGTGTCAAAAGATTAAATGTTGAAATTTCATCATTATAGACCATTTTGGGATCGTTCGACAGGTCCGGAGTCATCGTTTTTCATCCGAAAATTAATTTTTTGGACTGTACCAAAAATGATTCAAAATGTCAATTGGATCATGCCTCATGTTGAATAACCACTTTTTAAACCCTCACAGTGACCAAAATTGCCATTTTTACAGAGTTTTGCTTACTCAAAAGCTTCCATTTTGACCCGTTTCAGGCACAGAAATGACTTTAAACACACCTATTCTAGTTGACAAAGTCATAATTCACATCCAACAGTAATTTAGAGTCAAAAGATTAAATGTTGAAATTTCATCATTATAGACCATTTTATGATCGCTCGACAGGTCCGGAGTCATCGTTTTTCATCCGAAAATTGATTTTTTGGACTGTACCAAAAATGATTCAAAATGTCAATTGGATCATGCCTCATGTTGAATAACCACTTTTTAAACCCTCACAGTGACCAAAATTGCCATTTTTACAGAGTTTTGCTTACTCAAAAGCTTCCATTTTGACCCGTTTCAGGCACAGAAATGACTTTAAACACACTTATTCTAGTTGACAAAGTCATAATTCACATCCAACAGTAATTTAGAGTCAAAAGATTAAATGTTGAAATTTCATCATTATAGACCATTTTGGTATCGTTCGACAGGTCCGGAGTCATCGTTTTTCATCCGAAAATTGATTTTTTGGACTGTACCAAAAATGATTCAAAATGTCAATTGGATCATGCCTCATGTTGAATAACCACTTTTTAAACCCTCACAGTGACCAAAATTGCCATTTTTACAGAGTTTTGCTTACTCAAAAGCTTCAATTTTGACCCGTTTCAGGCACAGAAATGACTTTAAACACACTTATTTTAGTTGACAAAGTCCTAATTCACATCCAACAGTAATTTAGAGTCAAAAGATTAAATGTTAAAATTTCATCATTATAGACCATTTTGGGATCGTTCGACAGGTCCGGAGTCATCGTTTTTCACCCGAAAATTGATTTTTTGGACTGTACCAAAAATGATTCAAAATGTCAATTGGATCATGTCTCATGTTGAATAAACACTTTTCAAACCCTCACAGTGACCAAAATTGCCATTTTTACAGAGTTTTGCTTACTCAAAAGCTTCAATTCTGACCCGTTTCAGGCACAGAAATGACTTTAAACACACTTATTTTAGTTGACAAAGTCCTAATTCACATCCAACAGTAATTTAGAGTCAAAAGATTAAATGTTAAAATTTCATCATTATAGACCATTTTGGGATCGTTCGACAGGTCCGGAGTCATCGTTTTTCATCCGAAAATTGATTTTTTGGACTGTACCAAAAATGATTCAAAATGTCAATTGGATCATTCCTCATGTTGAATAACCACTTTTTAAACCCTCACAGTGACCAAAATTGCCATTTTTACAGAGTTTTGCTTACTCAAAAGCTTCCATTTTGACCCGTTTCAGGCACAGAAATGACTTTAAACACACTTATTCTAGTTGACAAAGTCATAATTCACATCCAACAGTCATTTAGTGTCAAAAGATTAAATGTTGAAATTTCATCATTATAGACCATTTTGGGATCGTTCGACAGGTCCGGAGTCATCGTTTTTCATCCGAAAATTGATTTTTTGGACTGTACCAAAAATTATTCAAAATGTCAATTGGATCATGCCTCATGTTGAATAACCACTTTTTAAACCCTCACAGTGACCAAAATTGCCATTTTTACAGAGTTTTGCTTACTCAAAAGCTTCCATTTTGACCCATTTCAGGCACAGAAATGACTTTAAACACACTTATTCTAGTTGACAAAGTCATAATTCACATCCAACAGTAATTTAGAGTCAAAAGATTAAATGTTAAAATTTCATCATTATAGACCATTTTGGGATCGTTCGACAGGTCCGGAGTCATCGTTTTTCATCCGAAAATTGATTTTTTGGACTGTACCAAAAATGATTCAAAATGTCAATTGGATCATGCCTCATGTTGAATAAACACTTTTCAAACCCTCACAGTGACCAAAATTGCCATTTTTACAGAGTTTTGCTTACTCTAAAGCTTCAATTTTGACCCGTTTCAGGCACAGAAATGACTTTAAACACACTTATTTTAGTTGACAAAGTCCTAATTCACATCCAACAGTAATTTAGAGTCAAAAGATTAAATGTTAAAATTTCATCATTATAGACCATTTTGGGATCGTTCGACAGGTCCGGAGTCATCGTTTTTCATCCGAAAATTGATTTTTTGGACTGTACCAAAAATTATTCAAAATGTCAATTGGATCATGCCTCATGTTGAATAACCACTTTTTAAACCCTCACAGTGACCAAAATTGCCATTTTTACAGAGTTTTGCTTACTCAAAAGCTTCCATTTTGACCCGTTTCAGGCACAGAAATGACTTTAAACACACTTATTCTAGTTGACAAAGTCATAATTCACATCCAACAGTAATTTAGAGTCAAAAGATTAAATGTTGAAATTTCATCATTATAGACCATTTTGGTATCGTTCGACAGGTCCGGAGTCATCGTTTTTCATCCGAAAATTGATTTTTTGGACTGTACCAACAATGATTCAAAATGTCAATTGGATCATGCCTCATGTTGAATAACCACTTTTTAAACCCTCACAGTGACCAAAATTGCCATTTTTACAGAGTTTTGCTTACTCAAAAGCTTCCATTTTGACCCGTTTCAGGCACAGAAATGACTTTAAACACACTTATTCTAGTTGACAAAGTCATAATTCACATCCAACAGTAATTTAGAGTCAAAAGATTAAATGTTGAAATTTCATCATTATAGACCATTTTGGTATCGTTCGACAGGTCCGGAGTCATCGTTTTTCATCCGAAAATTGATTTTTTGGACTGTACCAAAAATGATTCAAAATGTCAATTGGATCATGCCTCATGTTGAATAACCACTTTTTCAACCCTCACAGTGACCAAAATTGCCATTTTTACAGAGTTTTGCTTACTCAAAAGCTTCAATTTTGACCCGTTTCAGGCACAGAAATGACTTTAAACACACTTATTTTAGTTGACAAAGTCCTAATTCACATCCAACAGTAATATAGAGTCAAAAGATTAAATGTTAAAATTTCATCATTATAGACCATTTTGGGATCGTTCGACAGGTCCGGAGTCATCG
This sequence comes from Lissotriton vulgaris, assembly GCF_964263255.1. NCBI lineage: Eukaryota > Metazoa > Chordata > Amphibia > Caudata > Salamandridae > Lissotriton > Lissotriton vulgaris. Next base: position 694,337 of record NW_028253196.1, read on the forward strand.
TTTTTCATCCGAAAATTGATTTTTTGGACTGTACCAAAAATGATTCAAAATGTCAATTGGATCATGCCTCATGTTGAATAACCACTTTTTAAACCCTCACAGTGACCAAAATTGCCATTTTGACAGAGTTTTGCTTACTCAAAAGCTTCCATTTTGACCCGTTTCAGGCACAGAAATGACTTTAAACACACTTATTCTAGTTGACAAAGTCATAATTCACATCCAACAGTAATTTAGAGTCAAAAGATTAAATGTTGAAATTTCATCGTTATAGACCATTTTATGATCGTTCGACAGGTCCGGAGTCATCGTTTTTCATCCGAAAATTGATTTTTTGGACTGTACCAAAAATGATTCACAATGTCAATTGGATCATGCCTCATGTTGAATAACCACTTTTTAAACCCTCACAGTGACCAAAATTGCCATTTTTACAGAGTTTTGCTTACTCAAAAGCTTCCATTTTGACCCGTTTCAGGCACAGAAATGACTTTAAACACACTTATTCTAGTTGACAAAGTCATAATTCACATCCAACAGTAATTTAGAGTCAAACGATTAAATGTTGAAATTTCATCATTATAGACCATTTTGGTATCGTTCGACAGGTCTGGAGTCATCGTTTTTCATCCGAAAATTGATTTTTTGGACTGTACCAAAAATGATTCAAAATGTCAATTGGATCATGCCTCATGTTGAATAACCACTTTTTAAACCCTCACAGTGACCAAAATTGCCATTTTTACAGAGTTTTGCTTACTCAAAAGCTTCAATTTTGACCCGTTTCAGGCACAGAAATGACTTTAAACACACTTATTTTAGTTGACAAAGTCCTAATTCACATCCAACAGTAATTTAGAGTCAAAAGATTAAATGTTAAAATTTCATCATTATAGACCATTTTGGGATCGTTCGACAGGTCCGGAGTCATCGTTTTTCATCCGAAAATTGATTTTTTGGACTGTACCAAAAATGATTCAAAATGTCAATTGGATCATGCCTCATGTTGAATAACCACTTTTTAAACCCTCACAGTGACCAAAATTGCCATTTTTACAGAGTTTTGCTTACTCAAAAGCTTCAATTTTGACCCGTTTCAGGCACAGAAATGACATTAAACACACTTATTTTAGTTGACAAAGTCCTAATTCACATCCAACAGTAATTTAGAGTCAAAAGATTAAATGTTAAAATTTCATCATTATAGACCATTTTGGGATCGTTCGACAGGTCCGGAGTCATCGTTTTTCATCCGAAAATTGATTTTTTGGACTGTACCAAAAATGATTCAAAATGTCAATTGGATCATGCTTCATGTTGAATAACCACTTTTTAAACCCTCACAGTGACAAAAAATTGCCATTTTTACAGAGTTTTGCTTACTCAAAAGCTTCCATTTTGACCCGTTTCAGGCACAGAAATGACTTTAAACACACTTATTCTAGTTGACAAAGTCATAATTCACATCCAACAGTCATTTAGAGTCAAAAGATTAAATATTGAAATTTCATCATTATAGACCATTTTGGGATCGTTCGACAGGTCCGGAGTCATCGTTTTTCATCCGAAAATTGATTTTTTGGACTGTACCAAAAATGATTCAAAATGTCAATTGGATCATGCCTCATGTTGAATAACCACTTTTTAAACCCTCACAGTGACCAAAATTGCCATTTTTACAGAGTTTTGCTTACTCAAAAGCTTCCATTTTGACCCGTTTCAGGCACAGAAATGACTTTAAACACACTTATTCTAGTTGACAAAGTCATAATTCACATCCAACAGTAATTTAGAGTCAAAAGATTAAATGTTGAAATTTCATCATTATAGACCATTTTGGTATCGTTCGACAGGTCCGGAGTCATCGTTTTTCATCCGAAAATTGATTTTTTGGACTGTACCAACAATGATTCAAAATGTCAATTGGATCATGCCTCATGTTGAATAACCACTTTTTAAACCCCCACAGTGACCAAAATTGCCATATTTACAGAGTTTTGCTTACTCAAAAGCTTCCATTTTGACCCGTTTCAGGCACAGAAATGACTTTAAACACACTTATTCTAGTTGACAAAGTCATAATTCACAACCAACAGTAATTTAGAGTCAAAAGATTAAATGTTGAAATTTCATCATTATAGACCATTTTATGATCGCTCGACAGGTCCGGAGTCATCGTTTTTCATCCGAAAATTGATTTTTTGGACTGTACCAAAAATGATTCAAAATGTCAATTGGATCATGCCTCATGTTGAATAACCACTTTTTAAACCCTCACAGTGACAAAAAATTGCCATTTTTACAGAGTTTGGCTTACTCAAAAGCTTCAATTTTGACCCGTTTCGGGCACAGAAATGACTTTAAACACACTTATTTTAGTTGACAAAGTCCTAATTCACATACAACAGTAATTTAGAGTCAAAAGATTAAATGTTAAAATTTCATCATTATAGACCATTTTGGGATCGTTCGACAGGTCCGGAGTCATCGTTTTTCATCCGAAAATTGATTTTTTGGACTGTACCAAAAATGATTCAAAATGTCAATTGGATCATGCCTCATGTTGAATAACCACTTTTTAAACCCTCACAGTGACCAAAATTGCCATTTTTACAGAGTTTTGCTTACTCAAAAGCTTCCATTTTGACCCGTTTCAGGCACAGAAATGACTTTAAACACACTTATTCTAGTTGACAAAGTCATAATTCACATCCAACAGTAATTTAGAGTCAAAAGATTAAATGTTGAAATTTCATCATTATAGACCATTTTGGTATCGTTCGACAGGTCCGGAGTCATCGTTTTTCATCCGAAAATTGATTTTTTGGACTGTACCAACAATGATTCAAAATGTCAATTGGATCATGCCTCATGTTGAATAACCACTTTTTAAACCCTCACAGTGACCAAAATTGCCATTTTTACAGAGTTTTGCTTACTCAAAAGCTTCCATTTTGACCCGTTTCAGGCACAGAAATGACTTTAAACACACTTATTCTAGTTGACAAAGTCATAATTCACATCCAACAGTAATTTAGAGTCAAAAGATTAAATGTTGAAATTTCATCATTATAGACCATTTTGGTATCGTTCGACAGGTCCGGAGTCATCGTTTTTCATCCGAAAATTGATTTTTTGGACTGTACCAAAAATGATTCAAAATGTCAATTGGATCATGCCTCATGTTGAATAACCACTTTTTAAACCCTCACAGTGACCAAAATTGCCATTTTTACAGAGTTTTGCTTACTCAAAAGCTTCAATTTTGACCCGTTTCAGGCACAGAAATGACTTTAAACACACTTATTTTAGTTGACAAAGTCCTAATTCACATCCAACAGTAATTTAGAGTCAAAAGATTAAATGTTAAAATTTCATCATTATAGACCATTTTGGGATCGTTCGACAGGTCCGGAGTCATCGTTTTTCACCCGAAAATTGATTTTTTGGACTGTACCAAAAATGATTCAAAATGTCAATTGGATCATGCCTCATGTTGAATAAACACTTTTCAAACCCTCACAGTGACCAAAATTGCCATTTTTACAGAGTTTTGCTTACTCAAAAGCTTCAATTCTGACCCGTTTCAGGCACAGAAATGACTTTAAACACACTTATTTTAGTTGACAAAGTCCTAATTCACATCCAACAGTAATTTAGAGTCAAAAGATTAAATGTTAAAATTTCATCATTATAGACCATTTTGGGATCGTTCGACAGGTCCGGAGTCGTCGTTTTTCATCCGAAAATTGATTTTTTGGACTGTACCAAAAATGATTCAAAATGTCAATTGGATCATGCCTCATGTTGAATAACCACTTTTTAAACCCTCACAGTGACCAAAATTGCCATTTTTACAGAGTTTTGCTTACTCAAAAGCTTCAATTTTGACCCGTTTCAGGCACAGAAATGACATTAAACACACTTATTTTAGTTGAAAAAAGTCCTAATTCACATCCAACAGTAATTTAGAGTCAAAAGATTAAATGTTAAAATTTCATCATTATAGACCATTTTGGGATCGTTCGACAGGTCTGGAGTCATCGTTTTTCATCCGAAAATTGATTTTTTGGACTGTACCAAAAATGATTCAAAATGTCAATTGGATCATGCCTCATGTTGAATAACCACTTTTTAAACCCTCACAGTGACAAAAAATTGCCATTTTTACAGAGTTTTGCTTACTCAAAAGCTTCCATTTTGACCCGTTTCAGGCACAGAAATGACTTTAAACACACTTATTCTAGTTGACAAAGTCATAATTCACATCCAACAGTCATTTAGAGTCAAAAGATTAAATGTTGAAATTTCATCATTATAGACCATTTTGGGATCGTTTGACAGGTCCGGAGTCATCGTTTTTCATCCGAAAATTGATTTTTTGGACTGTACCAAAAATGATTCAAAATGTCAATTGGATCATGCCTCATGTTGAATAACCACTTTTTAAACCCTCACAGTGACCAAAATTGCCATTTTTACAGAGTTTTGCTTACTCAAAAGCTTCCATTTTGACCCGTTTCAGGCACAGAAATGACTTTAAACACACTTATTCTAGTTGACAAAGTCATAATTCACATCCAACAGTAATTTAGAGTCAAAAGATTAAATGTTGAAATTTCATCATTATAGACCATTTTGGTATCGTTCGACAGGTCCGGAGTCATCGTTTTTCATCCGAAAATTGATTTTTTGGACTGTACCAACAATGATTCAAAATGTCAATTGGATCATGCCTCATGTTGAATAACCACTTTTTAAACCCCCACAGTGACCAAAATTGCCATATTTACAGAGTTTTGCTTACTCAAAAGCTTCCATTTTGACCCGTTTCAGGCACAGAAATGACTTTAAACACACTTATTCTAGTTGACAAAGTCATAATTCACATCCAACAGTAATTTAGAGTCAAAAGATTAAATGTTGAAATTTCATCATTATAGACCATTTTATGATCGCTCGACAGGTCCGGAGTCATCGTTTTTCATCCGAAAATTGATTTTTTGGACTGTACCAAAAATGATTCAAAATGTCAATTGGATCATGCCTCATGTTGAATAACCACTTTTTAAACCCTCACAGTGACCAAAATTGCCATTTTTACAGAGTTTTGCTTACTCAAAAGCTTCCATTTTGACCCGTTTCAGGCACAGAAATGACTTTAAACACACTTATTCTAGTTGACAAAGTCATAATTCACATCCAACAGTAATTTAGAGTCAAAAGATTAAATGTTGAAATTTCATCATTATAGACCATTTTGGTATCGTTCGACAGGTCCGGAGTCATCGTTTTTCATCCGAAAATTGATTTTTTGGACTGTACCAAAAATGATTCAAAATGTCAATTGGATCATGCCTCATGTTGAATAACCACTTTTTAAACCCTCACAGTGACCAAAATTGCCATTTTTACAGAGTTTTGCTTACTCAAAAGCTTCAATTTTGACCCGTTTCAGGCACAGAAATGACTCTAAACACACTTATTTTAGTTGACAAAGTCCTAATTCACATCCAACAGTAATTTAGAGTCAAAAGATTAAATGTTAAAATTTCATCATTATAGACCATTTTGGGATCGTTCGACAGGTCCGGAGTCATCGTTTTTCATCCGAAAATTGATTTTTTGGACTGTACCAAAAATGATTCAAAATGTCAATTGGATCATGCCTCATGTTGAATAACCACTTTTTAAACCCTCACAGTGACCAAAATTGCCATTTTTACAGAGTTTTGCTTACTCAAAAGCTTCAATTTTGACCCGTTTCAGGCACAGAAATGACTTTAAACACACTTATTTTAGTTGACAAAGTCCTAATTCACATCCAACAGTAATTTAGAGTCAAAAGATTAAATGTTAAAATTTCATCATTATAGACCATTTTGGGATCGTTCGACAGGTCCGGAGTCATCGTTTTTCACCCGAAAATTGATTTTTTGGACTGTACCAAAAATGATTCAAAATGTCAATTGGATCATGCCTCATGTTGAATAAACACTTTTCAAACCCTCACAGTGACCAAAATTGCCATTTTTACAGAGTTTTGCTTACTCAAAAGCTTCAATTCTGACCCGTTTCAGGCACAGAAATGACTTTAAACACACTTATTTTAGTTGACAAAGTCCTAATTCACATCCAACAGTAATTTAGAGTCAAAAGATTAAATGTTAAAATTTCATCATTATAGACCATTTTGGGATCGTTCGACAGGTCCGGAGTCATCGTTTTTCATCCGAAAATTGATTTTTTGGACTGTACCAAAAATGATTCAAAATGTCAATTGGATCATTCCTCATGTTGAATAACCACTTTTTAAACCCTCACAGTGACCAAAATTGCCATTTTTACAGAGTTTTGCTTACTCAAAAGCTTCCATTTTGACCCGTTTCAGGCACAGAAATGACTTTAAACACACTTATTCTAGTTGACAAAGTCATAATTCACATCCAACAGTCATTTAGTGTCAAAAGATTAAATGTTGAAATTTCATCATTATAGACCATTTTGGGATCGTTCGACAGGTCCGGAGTCATCGTTTTTCATCCGAAAATTGATTTTTTGGACTGTACCAAAAATTATTCAAAATGTCAATTGGATCATGCCTCATGTTGAATAACCACTTTTTAAACCCTCACAGTGACCAAAATTGCCATTTTTACAGAGTTTTGCTTACTCAAAAGCTTCCATTTTGACCCATTTCAGGCACAGAAATGACTTTAAACACACTTATTCTAGTTGACAAAGTCATAATTCACATCCAACAGTAATTTAGAGTCAAAAGATTAAATGTTGAAATTTCATCATTATAGACCATTTTATGATCGCTCGACAGGTCCGGAGTCATCGTTTTTCATCCGAAAATTGATTTTTTGGACTGTACCAAAAATGATTCAAAATGTCAATTGGATCATGCCTCATGTTGAATAACCACTTTTTAAACCCTCACAGTGACCAAAATTGCCATTTTTACAGAGTTTTGCTTACTCAAAAGCTTCCATTTTGACCCGTTTCAGGCACAGAAATGACTTTAAACACACTTATTCTAGTTGACAAAGTCATAATTCACATCCAACAGTAATTTAGAGTCAAAAGATTAAATGTTGAAATTTCATCATTATAGACCATTTTGGTATCGTTCAACAGGTCCGGAGTCATCGTTTTTCATCCGAAAATTGATTTTTTGGACTGTACCAAAAATGATTCAAAATGTCAATTGGATCATGCCTCATGTTGAATAACCACTTTTTAAACCCTCACAGTGACCAAAATTGCCATTTTTACAGAGTTTTGCTTACTCAAAAGCTTCAATTTTGACCCGTTTCGGGCACAGAAATGACTTTAAACACACTTATTTTAGTTGACAAAGTCCTAATTCACATCCAACAGTAATTTAGAGTCAAAAGATTAAATGTTAAAATTTCATCATTATAGACCATTTTGGGATCGTTCGACAGGTCCGGAGTCATCGTTTTTCATCCGAAAATTGATTTTTTGGACTGTACCAAAAATGATTCAAAATGTCAATTGGATCATGCCTCATGTTGAATAACCACTTTTTAAACCCTCACAGTGACCAAAATTGCCATTTTTACAGAGTTTTGCTTACTCAAAAGCTTCCATTTTGACCCGTTTCAGGCACAGAAATGACTTTAAACACACTTATTCTAGTTGACAAAGTCATAATTCACATCCAACAGTAATTTAGAGTCAAAAGATTAAATGTTGAAATTTCATCATTATAGACCATTTTGGTATCGTTCGACAGGTCCGGAGTCATCGTTTTTCATCCGAAAATTGATTTTTTGGACTGTACCAAAAATGATTCAAAATGTCAATTGGATCATGCCTCATGTTGAATAACCACTTTTTAAACCCTCACAGTGACCAAAATTGCCATTTTTACAGAGTTTTGCTTACTCAAAAGCTTCAATTTTGACCCGTTTCAGGCACAGAAATGACTTTAAACACACTTATTTTAGTTGACAAAGTCCTAATTCACATCCAACAGTAATTTAGAGTCAAAAGATTAAATGTTAAAATTTCATCATTATAGACCATTTTGGGATCGTTCGACAGGTCCGGAGTCATCGTTTTTCACCCGAAAATTGATTTTTTGGACTGTACCAAAAATGATTCAAAATGTCAATTGGATCATGCCTCATGTTGAATAAACACTTTTCAAACCCTCACAGTGACCAAAATTGCCATTTTTACAGAGTTTTGCTTACTCAAAAGCTTCAATTCTGACCCGTTTCAGGCACAGAAATGACTTTAAACACACTTATTTTAGTTGACAAAGTCCTAATTCACATCCAACAGTAATTTAGAGTCAAAAGATTAAATGTTAAAATTTCATCATTATAGACCATTTTGGGATCGTTCGACAGGTCCGGAGTCGTCGTTTTTCATCCGAAAATTGATTTTTTGGACTGTACCAAAAATGATTCAAAATGTCAATTGGATCATGCCTCATGTTGAATAACCACTTTTTAAACCCTACAGTGACCAAAATTGCCATTTTTACAGAGTTTTGCTTACTCAAAAGCTTCAATTTTGACCCGTTTCTGGCACAGAAATGACATTAAACACACTTATTTTAGTTGAAAAAAGTCCTAATTCACATCCAACAGTAATTTAGAGTCAAAAGATTAAATGTTAAAATTTCATCATTATAGACCATTTTGGGATCGTTCGACAGGTCCGGAGTCATCGTTTTTCATCCGAAAATTGATTTTTTGGACTGTACCAAAAATGATTCAAAATGTCAATTGGATCATGCCTCATGTTGAATAACCACTTTTTAAACCCTCACAGTGACAAAAAATTGCCATTTTTACAGAGTTTTGCTTACTCAAAAGCTTCCATTTTGACCCGTTTCAGGCACAGAAATGACTTTAAACACACTTATTCTAGTTGACAAAGTCATAATTCACATCCAACAGTCATTTAGAGTCAAAAGATTAAATGTTGAAATTTCATCATTATAGACCATTTTGGGATCGTTTGACAGGTCCGGAGTCATCGTTTTTCATCCGAAAATTGATTTTTTGGACTGTACCAAAAATGATTCAAAATGTCAATTGGATCATGCCTCATGTTGAATAACCACTTTTTAAACCCTCACAGTGACCAAAATTGCCATTTTTACAGAGTTTTGCTTACTCAAAAGCTTCCATTTTGACCCGTTTCAGGCACAGAAATGACTTTAAACACACTTATTCTAGTTGACAAAGTCATAATTCACATCCAACAGTAATTTAGAGTCAAAAGATTAAATGTTGAAATTTCATCATTATAGACCATTTTGGTATCGTTCGACAGGTCCGGAGTCATCGTTTTTCATCCGAAAATTGATTTTTTGGACTGTACCAACAATGATTCAAAATGTCAATTGGATCATGCCTCATGTTGAATAACCACTTTTTAAACCCCCACAGTGACCAAAATTGCCATATTTACAGAGTTTTGCTTACTCAAAAGCTTCCATTTTGACCCGTTTCAGGCACAGAAATGACTTTAAACACACTTATTCTAGTTGACAAAGTCATAATTCACATCCAACAGTAATTTAGAGTCAAAAGATTAAATGTTGAAATTTCATCATTATAGACCATTTTATGATCGCTCGACAGGTCCGGAGTCATCGTTTTTCATCCGAAAATTGATTTTTTGGACTGTACCAAAAATGATTCAAAATGTCAATTGGATCATGCCTCATGTTGAATAACCACTTTTTAAACCCTCACAGTGACCAAAATTGCCATTTTTACAGAGTTTTGCTTACTCAAAAGCTTCCATTTTGACCCGTTTCAGGCACAGAAATGACTTTAAACACACTTATTCTAGTTGACAAAGTCATAATTCACATCCAACAGTAATTTAGAGTCAAAAGATTAAATGTTGAAATTTCATCATTATAGACCATTTTGGTATCGTTCGACAGGTCCGGAGTCATCGTTTTTCATCCGAAAATTGATTTTTTGGACTGTACCAAAAATGATTCAAAATGTCAATTGGATCATGCCTCATGTTGAATAACCACTTTTTAAACCCTCACAGTGACCAAAATTGCCATTTTTACAGAGTTTTGCTTACTCAAAAGCTTCAATTTTGACCCGTTTCAGGCACAGAAATGACTCTAAACACACTCATTTTAGTTGACAAAGTCCTAATTCACATCCAACAGTAATTTAGAGTCAAAAGATTAAATGTTAAAATTTCATCATTATAGACCATTTTGGGATCGTTCGACAGGTCCGGAGTCATCGTTTTTCATCCGAAAATTGATTTTTTGGACTGTACCAAAAATGATTCAAAATGTCAATTGGATCATGCCTCATGTTGAATAACCACTTTTTAAACCCTCACAGTGACCAAAATTGCCATTTTTACAGAGTTTTGCTTACTCAAAAGCTTCAATTTTGACCCGTTTCAGGCACAGAAATGACTTTAAACACACTTATTTTAGTTGACAAAGTCCTAATTCACATCCAACAGTAATTTAGAGTCAAAAGATTAAATGTTAAAATTTCATCATTATAGACCATTTTGGGATCGTTCGACAGGTCCGGAGTCATCGTTTTTCACCCGAAAATTGATTTTTTGGACTGTACCAAAAATGATTCAAAATGTCAATTGGATCATGCCTCATGTTGAATAAACACTTTTCAAACCCTCACAGTGACCAAAATTGCCATTTTTACAGAGTTTTGCTTACTCAAAAGCTTCAATTCTGACCCGTTTCAGGCACAGAAATGACTTTAAACACACTTATTTTAGTTGACAAAGTCCTAATTCACATCCAACAGTAATTTAGAGTCAAAAGATTAAATGTTAAAATTTCATCATTATAGACCATTTTGGGATCGTTCGACAGGTCCGGAGTCATCGTTTTTCATCCGAAAATTGATTTTTTGGACTGTACCAAAAATGATTCAAAATGTCAATTGGATCATTCCTCATGTTGAATAACCACTTTTTAAACCCTCACAGTGACCAAAATTGCCATTTTTACAGAGTTTTGCTTACTCAAAAGCTTCCATTTTGACCCGTTTCAGGCACAGAAATGACTTTAAACACACTTATTCTAGTTGACAAAGTCATAATTCACATCCAACAGTCATTTAGTGTCAAAAGATTAAATGTTGAAATTTCATCATTATAGACCATTTTGGGATCGTTCGACAGGTCCGGAGTCATCGTTTTTCATCCGAAAATTGATTTTTTGGACTGTACCAAAAATTATTCAAAATGTCAATTGGATCATGCCTCATGTTGAATAACCACTTTTTAAACCCTCACAGTGACCAAAATTGCCATTTTTACAGAGTTTTGCTTACTCAAAAGCTTCCATTTTGACCCATTTCAGGCACAGAAATGACTTTAAACACACTTATTCTAGTTGACAAAGTCATAATTCACATCCAACAGTAATTTAGAGTCAAAAGATTAAATGTTGAAATTTCATCATTATAGACCATTTTATGATCGCTCGACAGGTCCGGAGTCATCGTTTTTCATCCGAAAATTGATTTTTTGGACTGTACCAAAAATGATTCAAAATGTCAATTGGATCATGCCTCATGTTGAATAACCACTTTTTAAACCCTCACAGTGACCAAAATTGCCATTTTTACAGAGTTTTGCTTACTCAAAAGCTTCCATTTTGACCCGTTTCAGGCACAGAAATGACTTTAAACACACTTATTCTAGTTGACAAAGTCATAATTCACATCCAACAGTAATTTAGAGTCAAAAGATTAAATGTTGAAATTTCATCATTATAGACCATTTTGGTATCGTTCAACAGGTCCGGAGTCATCGTTTTTCATCCGAAAATTGATTTTTTGGACTGTACCAAAAATGATTCAAAATGTCAATTGGATCATGCCTCATGTTGAATAACCACTTTTTAAACCCTCACAGTGACCAAAATTGCCATTTTTACAGAGTTTTGCTTACTCAAAAGCTTCAATTTTGACCCGTTTCGGGCACAGAAATGACTTTAAACACACTTATTCTAGTTGACAAAGTCATAATTCACATCCAACAGTAATTTAGAGTCAAAAGATTAAATGTTGAAATTTCATCATTATAGACCATTTTGGTATCGTTCAACAGGTCCGGAGTCATCGTTTTTCATCCGAAAATTGATTTTTTGGACTGTACCAAAAATGATTCAAAATGTCAATTGGATCATGCCTCATGTTGAATAACCACTTTTTAAACCCTCACAGTGACCAAAATTGCCATTTTTACAGAGTTTTGCTTACTCAAAAGCTTCAATTTTGACCCGTTTCGGGCACAGAAATGACTTTAAACACACTTATTTTAGTTGACAAAGTCCTAATTCACATCCAACAGTAATTTAGAGTCAAAAGATTAAATGTTAAAATTTCATCATTATAGACCATTTTGGGATCGTTCGACAGGTCCGGAGTCATCGTTTTTCATCCGAAAATTGATTTTTTGGACTGTACCAAAAATGATTCAAAATGTCAATTGGATCATGCCTCATGTTGAATAAACACTTTTCAAACCCTCACAGTGACCAAAATTGCCATTTTTACAGAGTTTTGCTTACTCTAAAGCTTCAATTTTGACCCGTTTCAGGCACAGAAATGACTTTAAACACACTTATTTTAGTTGACAAAGTCCTAATTCACATCCAACAGTAATTTAGAGTCAAAAGATTAAATGTTAAAATTTCATCATTATAGACCATTTTGGGATCGTTCGACAGGTCCGGAGTCATCGTTTTTCATCCGAAAATTGATTTTTTGGACTGTACCAAAAATGATTCAAAATGTCAATTGGATCATGCCTCATGTTGAATAAACACTTTTCAAACACTCACAGTGACCAAAATTGCCATTTTTACAGAGTTTTGCTTACTCAAAAGCTTCAATTTTGACCCGTTTCAGGCACAGAAATGACTTTAAACACACTTATTTTAGTTGACAAAGTCCTAATTCACATCCAACAGTAATTTAGAGTCAAAAGATTAAATGTTAAAATTTCATCATTATAGACCATTTTGGGATCGTTCGACAGGTCCGGAGTCATCGTTTTTCATCCGAAAATTGATTTTTTGGACTGTACCAAAAAGTATTCAAAATGTCAATTGGATCATGCCTCATGTTGAATAACCACTTTTTAAACCCTCACAGTGACCAAAATTGCCATTTTTACAGAGTTTTGCTTACTCAAAAGCTTCCATTTTGACCCGTTTCAGGCACAGAAATGACTTTAAACACACTTATTCTAGTTGACAAAGTCATAATTCACATCCAACAGTCATTTAGAGTCAAAAGATTAAATGTTGAAATGTCATCATTATAGACCATTTTGGGATCGTTCGACAGGTCCGGAGTCATCGTTTTTCATCCGAAAATTGATTTTTTGGACTGTACCAAAAATGATTCAAAATGTCAATTGGATCATGCCTCATGTTGAATAACCACTTTTTAAACCCTCACAATGACCAAAATTGCCATTTTTACAGAGTTTTGCTTACTCAAAAGCTTCAATTTTGACCCGTTTCAGTTACAGAAATGACTTTAAACACACTTATTCTAGTTGACAAAGTCATAATTCACATCCAACAGTAATTTAGAGTCAAAAGATTAAATGTTGAAATTTCATCATTATAGACCATTTTGGGATCGTTCGACAGGTCCGGAGTCATCGTTTTTCATCCGAAAATTGATTTTTTGGACTGTACCAAAAATGATTCGAAATGTCAATTGGATCATGCCTCATGTTGAATAACCACTTTTTAAACGCTCACAGTGACCAAAATTGCCATTTTTACAGAGTTTTGCTTACTCAAAAGCTTCCATTTTGACCCGTTTCAGGCACAGAAATGACTTTAAACACACTTATTCTAGTTGACAAAGTCATAATTCACATCCAACAGTAATTTAGAGTCAAAAGATTAAATGTTGAAATTTCATCATTATAGACCATTTTGGTATCGTTCGACAGGTCCGGAGTCATCGTTTTTCATCCGAAAATTGATTTTTTGGACTGTACCAACAATGATTCAAAATGTCAATTGGATCATGCCTCATGTTGAATAACCACTTTTTAAACCCTCACAGTGACCAAAATTGCCATTTTTACAGAGTTTTGCTTACTCAAAGCTTCAATTTTGACCCGTTTCAGGCACAGAAATGACTTTAAACACACTTATTTTAGTTGACAAAGTCCTAATTCACATCCAACAGTAATTTAGAGTCAAAAGATTAAATGTTAAAATTTCATCATTATAGACCATTTTGGGATCGTTCGACAGGTCCGGAGTCATCGTTTTTCATCCGAAAATTGATTTTTTGGACTGTACCAAAAATGATTCAAAATGTCAATTGGATCATTCCTCATGTTGAATAACCACTTTTTAAACCCTCACAGTGACAAAAAATTGCAATTTTTACAGAGTTTTGCTTACTCAAAAGCTTCCATTTTGACCCGTTTCAGGCACAGAAATGACTTTAAACACACTTATTCTAGTTGACAAAGTCATAATTCACATCCAACAGTCATTTAGAGTCAAAAGATTAAATGTTGAAATTTCATCATTATAGACCATTTTGGGATCGTTCGACAGGTCCGGAGTCATCGTTTTTCATCCGAAAATTGATTTTTTGGACTGTACCAAAAATGATTCAAAATGTCAATTGGATCATGCCTCATGTTGAATAACCACTTTTTAAACCCTCACAGTGACCAAAATTGCCATTTTTACAGAGTTTTGCTTACTCAAAAGCTTCCATTTTGACCCGTTTCAGGCACAGAAATGACTTTAAACACACTTATTCTAGTTGACAAAGTCATAATTCACATCCAACAGTCCTTTAGTGTCAAAAGATTAAATGTTGAAATTTCATCATTATAGACCATTTTGGGATCGTTCGACAGGTCCGGAGTCATCGTTTTTCATCCGAAAATTAATTTTTTGGACTGTACCAAAAATGATTCAAAATGTCAATTGGATCATGCCTCATGTTGAATAACCACTTTTTAAACCCTCACAGTGACCAAAATTGCCATTTTTACAGAGTTTTGCTTACTCAAAAGCTTCCATTTTGACCCGTTTCAGGCACAGAAATGACTTTAAACACACCTATTCTAGTTGACAAAGTCATAATTCACATCCAACAGTAATTTAGAGTCAAAAGATTAAATGTTGAAATTTCATCATTATAGACCATTTTATGATCGCTCGACAGGTCCGGAGTCATCGTTTTTCATCCGAAAATTGATTTTTTGGACTGTACCAAAAATGATTCAAAATGTCAATTGGATCATGCCTCATGTTGAATAACCACTTTTTAAACCCTCACAGTGACCAAAATTGCCATTTTTACAGAGTTTTGCTTACTCAAAAGCTTCCATTTTGACCCGTTTCAGGCACAGAAATGACTTTAAACACACTTATTCTAGTTGACAAAGTCATAATTCACATCCAACAGTAATTTAGAGTCAAAAGATTAAATGTTGAAATTTCATCATTATAGACCATTTTGGTATCGTTCGACAGGTCCGGAGTCATCGTTTTTCATCCGAAAATTGATTTTTTGGACTGTACCAAAAATGATTCAAAATGTCAATTGGATCATGCCTCATGTTGAATAACCACTTTTTAAACCCTCACAGTGACCAAAATTGCCATTTTTACAGAGTTTTGCTTACTCAAAAGCTTCAATTTTGACCCGTTTCAGGCACAGAAATGACTTTAAACACACTTATTTTAGTTGACAAAGTCCTAATTCACATCCAACAGTAATTTAGAGTCAAAAGATTAAATGTTAAAATTTCATCATTATAGACCATTTTGGGATCGTTCGACAGGTCCGGAGTCATCGTTTTTCACCCGAAAATTGATTTTTTGGACTGTACCAAAAATGATTCAAAATGTCAATTGGATCATGTCTCATGTTGAATAAACACTTTTCAAACCCTCACAGTGACCAAAATTGCCATTTTTACAGAGTTTTGCTTACTCAAAAGCTTCAATTCTGACCCGTTTCAGGCACAGAAATGACTTTAAACACACTTATTTTAGTTGACAAAGTCCTAATTCACATCCAACAGTAATTTAGAGTCAAAAGATTAAATGTTAAAATTTCATCATTATAGACCATTTTGGGATCGTTCGACAGGTCCGGAGTCATCGTTTTTCATCCGAAAATTGATTTTTTGGACTGTACCAAAAATGATTCAAAATGTCAATTGGATCATTCCTCATGTTGAATAACCACTTTTTAAACCCTCACAGTGACCAAAATTGCCATTTTTACAGAGTTTTGCTTACTCAAAAGCTTCAATTTTGACCCGTTTCAGGCACAGAAATGACTTTAAACACACTTATTTTAGTTGACAAAGTCCTAATTCACATCCAACAGTAATTTAGAGTCAAAAGATTAAATGTTAAAATTTCATCATTATAGACCATTTTGGGATCGTTCGACAGGTCCGGAGTCATCGTTTTTCATCCGAAAATTGTTTTTTTGGACTGTACCAAAAAGTATTCAAAATGTCAATTGGATCATGCCTCATGTTGAATAACCACTTTTTAAACCCTCACAGTGACCAAAATTGCCATTTTTACAGAGTTTTGCTTACTCAAAAGCTTCCATTTTGACCCGTTTCAGGCACAGAAATGACTTTAAACACACTTATTCTAGTTGACAAAGTCATAATTCACATCCAACAGTCATTTAGAGTCAAAAGATTAAATGTTGAAATGTCATCATTATAGACCATTTTGGGATCGTTCGACAGGTCCGGAGTCATCGTTTTTCATCCGAAAATTGATTTTTTGGACTGTACCAAAAATGATTCAAAATGTCAATTGGATCATGCCTCATGTTGAATAACCACTTTTTAAACCCTCACAATGACCAAAATTGCCATTTTTACAGAGTTTTGCTTACTCAAAAGCTTCAATTTTGACCCGTTTCAGTTACAGAAATGACTTTAAACACACTTATTCTAGTTGACAAAGTCATAATTCACATCCAACAGTAATTTAGAGTCAAAAGATTAAATGTTGAAATTTCATCATTATAGACC
Organism: Lissotriton vulgaris; assembly: GCF_964263255.1. Lineage (NCBI taxonomy): Eukaryota > Metazoa > Chordata > Amphibia > Caudata > Salamandridae > Lissotriton > Lissotriton vulgaris. The sequence continues at coordinate 711,413 of NW_028253196.1, forward strand.
ATTTTGGGATCGTTCGACAGGTCCGGAGTCATCGTTTTTCATCCGAAAATTGATTTTTTGGACTGTACCAAAAATGATTCGAAATGTCAATTGGATCATGCCTCATGTTGAATAACCACTTTTTAAACGCTCACAGTGACCAAAATTGCCATTTTTACAGAGTTTTGCTTACTCAAAAGCTTCCATTTTGACCCGTTTCAGGCACAGAAATGACTTTAAACACACTTATTCTAGTTGACAAAGTCATAATTCACATCCAACAGTAATTTAGAGTCAAAAGATTAAATGTTGAAATTTCATCATTATAGACCATTTTGGTATCGTTCGACAGGTCCGGAGTCATCGTTTTTCATCCGAAAATTGATTTTTTGGACTGTACCAACAATGATTCAAAATGTCAATTGGATCATGCCTCATGTTGAATAACCACTTTTTAAACCCTCACAGTGACCAAAATTGCCATTTTTACAGAGTTTTGCTTACTCAAAGCTTCAATTTTGACCCGTTTCAGGCACAGAAATGACTTTAAACACACTTATTTTAGTTGACAAAGTCCTAATTCACATCCAACAGTAATTTAGAGTCAAAAGATTAAATGTTAAAATTTCATCATTATAGACCATTTTGGGATCGTTCGACAGGTCCGGAGTCATCGTTTTTCATCCGAAAATTGATTTTTTGGACTGTACCAAAAATGATTCAAAATGTCAATTGGATCATTCCTCATGTTGAATAACCACTTTTTAAACCCTCACAGTGACAAAAAATTGCAATTTTTACAGAGTTTTGCTTACTCAAAAGCTTCCATTTTGACCCGTTTCAGGCACAGAAATGACTTTAAACACACTTATTCTAGTTGACAAAGTCATAATTCACATCCAACAGTCATTTAGAGTCAAAAGATTAAATGTTGAAATTTCATCATTATAGACCATTTTGGGATCGTTCGACAGGTCCGGAGTCATCGTTTTTCATCCGAAAATTGATTTTTTGGACTGTACCAAAAATGATTCAAAATGTCAATTGGATCATGCCTCATGTTGAATAACCACTTTTTAAACCCTCACAGTGACCAAAATTGCCATTTTTACAGAGTTTTGCTTACTCAAAAGCTTCCATTTTGACCCGTTTCAGGCACAGAAATGACTTTAAACACACTTATTCTAGTTGACAAAGTCATAATTCACATCCAACAGTCCTTTAGTGTCAAAAGATTAAATGTTGAAATTTCATCATTATAGACCATTTTGGGATCGTTCGACAGGTCCGGAGTCATCGTTTTTCATCCGAAAATTAATTTTTTGGACTGTACCAAAAATGATTCAAAATGTCAATTGGATCATGCCTCATGTTGAATAACCACTTTTTAAACCCTCACAGTGACCAAAATTGCCATTTTTACAGAGTTTTGCTTACTCAAAAGCTTCCATTTTGACCCGTTTCAGGCACAGAAATGACTTTAAACACACCTATTCTAGTTGACAAAGTCATAATTCACATCCAACAGTAATTTAGAGTCAAAAGATTAAATGTTGAAATTTCATCATTATAGACCATTTTATGATCGCTCGACAGGTCCGGAGTCATCGTTTTTCATCCGAAAATTGATTTTTTGGACTGTACCAAAAATGATTCAAAATGTCAATTGGATCATGCCTCATGTTGAATAACCACTTTTTAAACCCTCACAGTGACCAAAATTGCCATTTTTACAGAGTTTTGCTTACTCAAAAGCTTCCATTTTGACCCGTTTCAGGCACAGAAATGACTTTAAACACACTTATTCTAGTTGACAAAGTCATAATTCACATCCAACAGTAATTTAGAGTCAAAAGATTAAATGTTGAAATTTCATCATTATAGACCATTTTGGTATCGTTCGACAGGTCCGGAGTCATCGTTTTTCATCCGAAAATTGATTTTTTGGACTGTACCAAAAATGATTCAAAATGTCAATTGGATCATGCCTCATGTTGAATAACCACTTTTTAAACCCTCACAGTGACCAAAATTGCCATTTTTACAGAGTTTTGCTTACTCAAAAGCTTCAATTTTGACCCGTTTCAGGCACAGAAATGACTTTAAACACACTTATTTTAGTTGACAAAGTCCTAATTCACATCCAACAGTAATTTAGAGTCAAAAGATTAAATGTTAAAATTTCATCATTATAGACCATTTTGGGATCGTTCGACAGGTCCGGAGTCATCGTTTTTCACCCGAAAATTGATTTTTTGGACTGTACCAAAAATGATTCAAAATGTCAATTGGATCATGTCTCATGTTGAATAAACACTTTTCAAACCCTCACAGTGACCAAAATTGCCATTTTTACAGAGTTTTGCTTACTCAAAAGCTTCAATTCTGACCCGTTTCAGGCACAGAAATGACTTTAAACACACTTATTTTAGTTGACAAAGTCCTAATTCACATCCAACAGTAATTTAGAGTCAAAAGATTAAATGTTAAAATTTCATCATTATAGACCATTTTGGGATCGTTCGACAGGTCCGGAGTCATCGTTTTTCATCCGAAAATTGATTTTTTGGACTGTACCAAAAATGATTCAAAATGTCAATTGGATCATTCCTCATGTTGAATAACCACTTTTTAAACCCTCACAGTGACCAAAATTGCCATTTTTACAGAGTTTTGCTTACTCAAAAGCTTCCATTTTGACCCGTTTCAGGCACAGAAATGACTTTAAACACACTTATTCTAGTTGACAAAGTCATAATTCACATCCAACAGTCATTTAGTGTCAAAAGATTAAATGTTGAAATTTCATCATTATAGACCATTTTGGGATCGTTCGACAGGTCCGGAGTCATCGTTTTTCATCCGAAAATTGATTTTTTGGACTGTACCAAAAATTATTCAAAATGTCAATTGGATCATGCCTCATGTTGAATAACCACTTTTTAAACCCTCACAGTGACCAAAATTGCCATTTTTACAGAGTTTTGCTTACTCAAAAGCTTCCATTTTGACCCATTTCAGGCACAGAAATGACTTTAAACACACTTATTCTAGTTGACAAAGTCATAATTCACATCCAACAGTAATTTAGAGTCAAAAGATTAAATGTTGAAATTTCATCATTATAGACCATTTTATGATCGCTCGACAGGTCCGGAGTCATCGTTTTTCATCCGAAAATTGATTTTTTGGACTGTACCAAAAATGATTCAAAATGTCAATTGGATCATGCCTCATGTTGAATAACCACTTTTTAAACCCTCACAGTGACCAAAATTGCCATTTTTACAGAGTTTTGCTTACTCAAAAGCTTCCATTTTGACCCGTTTCAGGCACAGAAATGACTTTAAACACACTTATTCTAGTTGACAAAGTCATAATTCACATCCAACAGTAATTTAGAGTCAAAAGATTAAATGTTGAAATTTCATCATTATAGACCATTTTGGTATCGTTCAACAGGTCCGGAGTCATCGTTTTTCATCCGAAAATTGATTTTTTGGACTGTACCAAAAATGATTCAAAATGTCAATTGGATCATGCCTCATGTTGAATAACCACTTTTTAAACCCTCACAGTGACCAAAATTGCCATTTTTACAGAGTTTTGCTTACTCAAAAGCTTCAATTTTGACCCGTTTCGGGCACAGAAATGACTTTAAACACACTTATTTTAGTTGACAAAGTCCTAATTCACATCCAACAGTAATTTAGAGTCAAAAGATTAAATGTTAAAATTTCATCATTATAGACCATTTTGGGATCGTTCGACAGGTCCGGAGTCATCGTTTTTCATCCGAAAATTGATTTTTTGGACTGTACCAAAAATGATTCAAAATGTCAATTGGATCATGCCTCATGTTGAATAACCACTTTTTAAACCCTCACAGTGACCAAAATTGCCATTTTTACAGAGTTTTGCTTACTCAAAAGCTTCCATTTTGACCCGTTTCAGGCATAGAAATGACTTTAAACACACTTATTCTAGTTGACAGTCATAATTCACATCCAACAGTCATTTAGAGTCAAAAGATTAAATGTTGAAATTTCATCATTATAGACCATTTTGGGATCGTTCGACAGGTCCGGAGTCATCGTTTTTCATCCGAAAATTGATTTTTTGGACTGTACCAAAAATGATTCAAAATGTCAATTGGATCATGCCTCATGTTGAATAACCACTTTTTAAACCCTCACAGTGACCAAAATTGCCATTTTTACAGAGTTTTGCTTCTCAAAAGCTTCCATTTTGACCCGTTTCAGGCACAGAAATGACTTTAAACACACTTATTCTAGTTGACAAAGTCATAATTCACATCCAACAGTAATTTAGAGTCAAAAGATTAAATGTTGAAATTTCATCATTATAGACCATTTTGGTATCGTTCAACAGGTCCGGAGTCATCGTTTTTCATCCGAAAATTGATTTTTTGGACTGTACCAAAAATGATTCAAAATGTCAATTGGATCATGCCTCATGTTGAATAACCACTTTTTAAACCCTCACAGTGACCAAAATTGCCATTTTTACAGAGTTTTGCTTACTCAAAAGCTTCAATTTTGACCCGTTTCGGGCACAGAAATGACTTTAAACACACTTATTTTAGTTGACAAAGTCCTAATTCACATCCAACAGTAATTTAGAGTCAAAAGATTAAATGTTAAAATTTCATCATTATAGACCATTTTGGGATCGTTCGACAGGTCCGGAGTCATCGTTTTTCATCCGAAAATTGATTTTTTGGACTGTACCAAAAATGATTCAAAATGTCAATTGGATCATGCCTCATGTTGAATAAACACTTTTCAAACCCTCACAGTGACCAAAATTGCCATTTTTACAGAGTTTTGCTTACTCTAAAGCTTCAATTTTGACCCGTTTCAGGCACAGAAATGACTTTAAACACACTTATTTTAGTTGACAAAGTCCTAATTCACATCCAACAGTAATTTAGAGTCAAAAGATTAAATGTTAAAATTTCATCATTATAGACCATTTTGGGATCGTTCGACAGGTCCGGAGTCATCGTTTTTCATCCGAAAATTGATTTTTTGGACTGTACCAAAAATGATTCAAAATGTCAATTGGATCATGCCTCATGTTGAATAAACACTTTTCAAACACTCACAGTGACCAAAATTGCCATTTTTACAGAGTTTTGCTTACTCAAAAGCTTCAATTTTGACCCGTTTCAGGCACAGAAATGACTTTAAACACACTTATTTTAGTTGACAAAGTCCTAATTCACATCCAACAGTAATTTAGAGTCAAAAGATTAAATGTTAAAATTTCATCATTATAGACCATTTTGGGATCGTTCGACAGGTCCGGAGTCATCGTTTTTCATCCGAAAATTGATTTTTTGGACTGTACCAAAAAGTATTCAAAATGTCAATTGGATCATGCCTCATGTTGAATAACCACTTTTTAAACCCTCACAGTGACCAAAATTGCCATTTTTACAGAGTTTTGCTTACTCAAAAGCTTCCATTTTGACCCGTTTCAGGCACAGAAATGACTTTAAACACACTTATTCTAGTTGACAAAGTCATAATTCACATCCAACAGTCATTTAGAGTCAAAAGATTAAATGTTGAAATGTCATCATTATAGACCATTTTGGGATCGTTCGACAGGTCCGGAGTCATCGTTTTTCATCCGAAAATTGATTTTTTGGACTGTACCAAAAATGATTCAAAATGTCAATTGGATCATGCCTCATGTTGAATAACCACTTTTTAAACCCTCACAATGACCAAAATTGCCATTTTTACAGAGTTTTGCTTACTCAAAAGCTTCAATTTTGACCCGTTTCAGTTACAGAAATGACTTTAAACACACTTATTCTAGTTGACAAAGTCATAATTCACATCCAACAGTAATTTAGAGTCAAAAGATTAAATGTTGAAATTTCATCATTATAGACCATTTTGGGATCGTTCGACAGGTCCGGAGTCATCGTTTTTCATCCGAAAATTGATTTTTTGGACTGTACCAAAAATGATTCGAAATGTCAATTGGATCATGCCTCATGTTGAATAACCACTTTTTAAACGCTCACAGTGACCAAAATTGCCATTTTTACAGAGTTTTGCTTACTCAAAAGCTTCCATTTTGACCCGTTTCAGGCACAGAAATGACTTTAAACACACTTATTCTAGTTGACAAAGTCATAATTCACATCCAACAGTAATTTAGAGTCAAAAGATTAAATGTTGAAATTTCATCATTATAGACCATTTTGGTATCGTTCGACAGGTCCGGAGTCATCGTTTTTCATCCGAAAATTGATTTTTTGGACTGTACCAACAATGATTCAAAATGTCAATTGGATCATGCCTCATGTTGAATAACCACTTTTTAAACCCTCACAGTGACCAAAATTGCCATTTTTACAGAGTTTTGCTTACTCAAAAGCTTCAATTTTGACCCGTTTCAGGCACAGAAATGACTCTAAACACACTTATTTTAGTTGACAAAGTCCTAATTCACATCCAACAGTAATTTAGAGTCAAAAGATTAAATGTTGAAATTTCATCATTATAGACCATTTTGGTATCGTTCAACAGGTCCGGAGTCATCGTTTTTCATCCGAAAATTGATTTTTTGGACTGTACCAAAAATGATTCAAAATGTCAATTGGATCATGCCTCATGTTGAATAACCACTTTTTAAACCCTCACAGTGACCAAAATTGCCATTTTTACAGAGTTTTGCTTACTCAAAAGCTTCAATTTTGACCCGTTTCGGGCACAGAAATGACTTTAAACACACTTATTTTAGTTGACAAAGTCCTAATTCACATCCAACAGTAATTTAGAGTCAAAAGATTAAATGTTAAAATTTCATCATTATAGACCATTTTGGGATCGTTCGACAGGTCCGGAGTCATCGTTTTTCATCCGAAAATTGATTTTTTGGACTGTACCAAAAATGATTCAAAATGTCAATTGGATCATGCCTCATGTTGAATAACCACTTTTTAAACCCTCACAGTGACCAAAATTGCCATTTTTACAGAGTTTTGCTTACTCAAAAGCTTCCATTTTGACCCGTTTCAGGCATAGAAATGACTTTAAACACACTTATTCTAGTTGACAAAGTCATAATTCACATCCAACAGTAATTTAGAGTCAAAAGATTAAATGTTGAAATTTCATCATTATAGACCATTTTGGTATCGTTCAACAGGTCCGGAGTCATCGTTTTTCATCCGAAAATTGATTTTTTGGACTGTACCAAAAATGATTCAAAATGTCAATTGGATCATGCCTCATGTTGAATAACCACTTTTTAAACCCTCACAGTGACCAAAATTGCCATTTTTACAGAGTTTTGCTTACTCAAAAGCTTCAATTTTGACCCGTTTCGGGCACAGAAATGACTTTAAACACACTTATTTTAGTTGACAAAGTCCTAATTCACATCCAACAGTAATTTAGAGTCAAAAGATTAAATGTTAAAATTTCATCATTATAGACCATTTTGGGATCGTTCGACAGGTCCGGAGTCATCGTTTTTCATCCGAAAATTGATTTTTTGGACTGTACCAAAAATGATTCAAAATGTCAATTGGATCATGCCTCATGTTGAATAAACACTTTTCAAACCCTCACAGTGACCAAAATTGCCATTTTTACAGAGTTTTGCTTACTCTAAAGCTTCAATTTTGACCCGTTTCAGGCACAGAAATGACTTTAAACACACTTATTTTAGTTGACAAAGTCCTAATTCACATCCAACAGTAATTTAGAGTCAAAAGATTAAATGTTAAAATTTCATCATTATAGACCATTTTGGGATCGTTCGACAGGTCCGGAGTCATCGTTTTTCATCCGAAAATTGATTTTTTGGACTGTACCAAAAATGATTCAAAATGTCAATTGGATCATGCCTCATGTTGAATAAACACTTTTCAAACACTCACAGTGACCAAAATTGCCATTTTTACAGAGTTTTGCTTACTCAAAAGCTTCAATTTTGACCCGTTTCAGGCACAGAAATGACTTTAAACACACTTATTTTAGTTGACAAAGTCCTAATTCACATCCAACAGTAATTTAGAGTCAAAAGATTAAATGTTAAAATTTCATCATTATAGACCATTTTGGGATCGTTCGACAGGTCCGGAGTCATCGTTTTTCATCCGAAAATTGATTTTTTGGACTGTACCAAAAAGTATTCAAAATGTCAATTGGATCATGCCTCATGTTGAATAACCACTTTTTAAACCCTCACAGTGACCAAAATTGCCATTTTTACAGAGTTTTGCTTACTCAAAAGCTTCCATTTTGACCCGTTTCAGGCACAGAAATGACTTTAAACACACTTATTCTAGTTGACAAAGTCATAATTCACATCCAACAGTCATTTAGAGTCAAAAGATTAAATGTTGAAATGTCATCATTATAGACCATTTTGGGATCGTTCGACAGGTCCGGAGTCATCGTTTTTCATCCGAAAATTGATTTTTTGGACTGTACCAAAAATGATTCAAAATGTCAATTGGATCATGCCTCATGTTGAATAACCACTTTTTAAACCCTCACAATGACCAAAATTGCCATTTTTACAGAGTTTTGCTTACTCAAAAGCTTCAATTTTGACCCGTTTCAGTTACAGAAATGACTTTAAACACACTTATTCTAGTTGACAAAGTCATAATTCACATCCAACAGTAATTTAGAGTCAAAAGATTAAATGTTGAAATTTCATCATTATAGACCATTTTGGGATCGTTCGACAGGTCCGGAGTCATCGTTTTTCATCCGAAAATTGATTTTTTGGACTGTACCAAAAATGATTCGAAATGTCAATTGGATCATGCCTCATGTTGAATAACCACTTTTTAAACGCTCACAGTGACCAAAATTGCCATTTTTACAGAGTTTTGCTTACTCAAAAGCTTCCATTTTGACCCGTTTCAGGCACAGAAATGACTTTAAACACACTTATTCTAGTTGACAAAGTCATAATTCACATCCAACAGTAATTTAGAGTCAAAAGATTAAATGTTGAAATTTCATCATTATAGACCATTTTGGTATCGTTCGACAGGTCCGGAGTCATCGTTTTTCATCCGAAAATTGATTTTTTGGACTGTACCAACAATGATTCAAAATGTCAATTGGATCATGCCTCATGTTGAATAACCACTTTTTAAACCCTCACAGTGACCAAAATTGCCATTTTTACAGAGTTTTGCTTACTCAAAAGCTTCAATTTTGACCCGTTTCAGGCACAGAAATGACTCTAAACACACTTATTTTAGTTGACAAAGTCCTAATTCACATCCAACAGTAATTTAGAGTCAAAAGATTAAATGTTGAAATTTCATCATTATAGACCATTTTGGTATCGTTCAACAGGTCCGGAGTCATCGTTTTTCATCCGAAAATTGATTTTTTGGACTGTACCAAAAATGATTCAAAATGTCAATTGGATCATGCCTCATGTTGAATAACCACTTTTTAAACCCTCACAGTGACCAAAATTGCCATTTTTACAGAGTTTTGCTTACTCAAAAGCTTCCATTTTGACCCGTTTCAGGCACAGAAATGACTTTAAACACACTTATTCTAGTTGACAAAGTCATAATTCACATCCAACAGTAATTTAGAGTCAAAAGATTAAATGTTGAAATTTCATCATTATAGACCATTTTGGTATCGTTCAACAGGTCCGGAGTCATCGTTTTTCATCCGAAAATTGATTTTTTGGACTGTACCAAAAATGATTCAAAATGTCAATTGGATCATGCCTCATGTTGAATAACCACTTTTTAAACCCTCACAGTGACCAAAATTGCCATTTTTACAGAGTTTTGCTTACTCAAAAGCTTCAATTTTGACCCGTTTCGGGCACAGAAATGACTTTAAACACACTTATTTTAGTTGACAAAGTCCTAATTCACATCCAACAGTAATTTAGAGTCAAAAGATTAAATGTTAAAATTTCATCATTATAGACCATTTTGGGATCGTTCGACAGGTCCGGAGTCATCGTTTTTCATCCGAAAATTGATTTTTTGGACTGTACCAAAAATGATTCAAAATGTCAATTGGATCATGCCTCATGTTGAATAACCACTTTTTAAACCCTCACAGTGACCAAAATTGCCATTTTTACAGAGTTTTGCTTACTCAAAAGCTTCCATTTTGACCCGTTTCAGGCATAGAAATGACTTTAAACACACTTATTCTAGTTGACAAAGTCATAATTCACATCCAACAGTAATTTAGAGTCAAAAGATTAAATGTTGAAATTTCATCATTATAGACCATTTTGGTATCGTTCAACAGGTCCGGAGTCATCGTTTTTCATCCGAAAATTGATTTTTTGGACTGTACCAAAAATGATTCAAAATGTCAATTGGATCATGCCTCATGTTGAATAACCACTTTTTAAACCCTCACAGTGACCAAAATTGCCATTTTTACAGAGTTTTGCTTACTCAAAAGCTTCAATTTTGACCCGTTTCGGGCACAGAAATGACTTTAAACACACTTATTTTAGTTGACAAAGTCCTAATTCACATCCAACAGTAATTTAGAGTCAAAAGATTAAATGTTAAAATTTCATCATTATAGACCATTTTGGGATCGTTCGACAGGTCCGGAGTCATCGTTTTTCATCCGAAAATTGATTTTTTGGACTGTACCAAAAATGATTCAAAATGTCAATTGGATCATGCCTCATGTTGAATAAACACTTTTCAAACCCTCACAGTGACCAAAATTGCCATTTTTACAGAGTTTTGCTTACTCTAAAGCTTCAATTTTGACCCGTTTCAGGCACAGAAATGACTTTAAACACACTTATTTTAGTTGACAAAGTCCTAATTCACATCCAACAGTAATTTAGAGTCAAAAGATTAAATGTTAAAATTTCATCATTATAGACCATTTTGGGATCGTTCGACAGGTCCGGAGTCATCGTTTTTCATCCGAAAATTGATTTTTTGGACTGTACCAAAAATGATTCAAAATGTCAATTGGATCATGCCTCATGTTGAATAAACACTTTTCAAACACTCACAGTGACCAAAATTGCCATTTTTACAGAGTTTTGCTTACTCAAAAGCTTCAATTTTGACCCGTTTCAGGCACAGAAATGACTTTAAACACACTTATTTTAGTTGACAAAGTCCTAATTCACATCCAACAGTAATTTAGAGTCAAAAGATTAAATGTTAAAATTTCATCATTATAGACCATTTTGGGATCGTTCGACAGGTCCGGAGTCATCGTTTTTCATCCGAAAATTGATTTTTTGGACTGTACCAAAAAGTATTCAAAATGTCAATTGGATCATGCCTCATGTTGAATAACCACTTTTTAAACCCTCACAGTGACCAAAATTGCCATTTTTACAGAGTTTTGCTTACTCAAAAGCTTCCATTTTGACCCGTTTCAGGCACAGAAATGACTTTAAACACACTTATTCTAGTTGACAAAGTCATAATTCACATCCAACAGTCATTTAGAGTCAAAAGATTAAATGTTGAAATGTCATCATTATAGACCATTTTGGGATCGTTCGACAGGTCCGGAGTCATCGTTTTTCATCCGAAAATTGATTTTTTGGACTGTACCAAAAATGATTCAAAATGTCAATTGGATCATGCCTCATGTTGAATAACCACTTTTTAAACCCTCACAATGACCAAAATTGCCATTTTTACAGAGTTTTGCTTACTCAAAAGCTTCAATTTTGACCCGTTTCAGTTACAGAAATGACTTTAAACACACTTATTCTAGTTGACAAAGTCATAATTCACATCCAACAGTAATTTAGAGTCAAAAGATTAAATGTTGAAATTTCATCATTATAGACCATTTTGGGATCGTTCGACAGGTCCGGAGTCATCGTTTTTCATCCGAAAATTGATTTTTTGGACTGTACCAAAAATGATTCGAAATGTCAATTGGATCATGCCTCATGTTGAATAACCACTTTTTAAACGCTCACAGTGACCAAAATTGCCATTTTTACAGAGTTTTGCTTACTCAAAAGCTTCCATTTTGACCCGTTTCAGGCACAGAAATGACTTTAAACACACTTATTCTAGTTGACAAAGTCATAATTCACATCCAACAGTAATTTAGAGTCAAAAGATTAAATGTTGAAATTTCATCATTATAGACCATTTTGGTATCGTTCGACAGGTCCGGAGTCATCGTTTTTCATCCGAAAATTGATTTTTTGGACTGTACCAACAATGATTCAAAATGTCAATTGGATCATGCCTCATGTTGAATAACCACTTTTTAAACCCTCACAGTGACCAAAATTGCCATTTTTACAGAGTTTTGCTTACTCAAAGCTTCAATTTTGACCCGTTTCAGGCACAGAAATGACTTTAAACACACTTATTTTAGTTGACAAAGTCCTAATTCACATCCAACAGTAATTTAGAGTCAAAAGATTAAATGTTAAAATTTCATCATTATAGACCATTTTGGGATCGTTCGACAGGTCCGGAGTCATCGTTTTTCATCCGAAAATTGATTTTTTGGACTGTACCAAAAATGATTCAAAATGTCAATTGGATCATTCCTCATGTTGAATAACCACTTTTTAAACCCTCACAGTGACAAAAAATTGCAATTTTTACAGAGTTTTGCTTACTCAAAAGCTTCCATTTTGACCCGTTTCAGGCACAGAAATGACTTTAAACACACTTATTCTAGTTGACAAAGTCATAATTCACATCCAACAGTCATTTAGAGTCAAAAGATTAAATGTTGAAATTTCATCATTATAGACCATTTTGGGATCGTTCGACAGGTCCGGAGTCATCGTTTTTCATCCGAAAATTGATTTTTTGGACTGTACCAAAAATGATTCAAAATGTCAATTGGATCATGCCTCATGTTGAATAACCACTTTTTAAACCCTCACAGTGACCAAAATTGCCATTTTTACAGAGTTTTGCTTACTCAAAAGCTTCCATTTTGACCCGTTTCAGGCACAGAAATGACTTTAAACACACTTATTCTAGTTGACAAAGTCATAATTCACATCCAACAGTCCTTTAGTGTCAAAAGATTAAATGTTGAAATTTCATCATTATAGACCATTTTGGGATCGTTCGACAGGTCCGGAGTCATCGTTTTTCATCCGAAAATTAATTTTTTGGACTGTACCAAAAATGATTCAAAATGTCAATTGGATCATGCCTCATGTTGAATAACCACTTTTTAAACCCTCACAGTGACCAAAATTGCCATTTTTACAGAGTTTTGCTTACTCAAAAGCTTCCATTTTGACCCGTTTCAGGCACAGAAATGACTTTAAACACACCTATTCTAGTTGACAAAGTCATAATTCACATCCAACAGTAATTTAGAGTCAAAAGATTAAATGTTGAAATTTCATCATTATAGACCATTTTATGATCGCTCGACAGGTCCGGAGTCATCGTTTTTCATCCGAAAATTGATTTTTTGGACTGTACCAAAAATGATTCAAAATGTCAATTGGATCATGCCTCATGTTGAATAACCACTTTTTAAACCCTCACAGTGACCAAAATTGCCATTTTTACAGAGTTTTGCTTACTCAAAAGCTTCCATTTTGACCCGTTTCAGGCACAGAAATGACTTTAAACACACTTATTCTAGTTGACAAAGTCATAATTCACATCCAACAGTAATTTAGAGTCAAAAGATTAAATGTTGAAATTTCATCATTATAGACCATTTTGGTATCGTTCGACAGGTCCGGAGTCATCGTTTTTCATCCGAAAATTGATTTTTTGGACTGTACCAAAAATGATTCAAAATGTCAATTGGATCATGCCTCATGTTGAATAACCACTTTTTAAACCCTCACAGTGACCAAAATTGCCATTTTTACAGAGTTTTGCTTACTCAAAAGCTTCAATTTTGACCCGTTTCAGGCACAGAAATGACTTTAAACACACTTATTTTAGTTGACAAAGTCCTAATTCACATCCAACAGTAATTTAGAGTCAAAAGATTAAATGTTAAAATTTCATCATTATAGACCATTTTGGGATCGTTCGACAGGTCCGGAGTCATCGTTTTTCACCCGAAAATTGATTTTTTGGACTGTACCAAAAATGATTCAAAATGTCAATTGGATCATGTCTCATGTTGAATAAACACTTTTCAAACCCTCACAGTGACCAAAATTGCCATTTTTACAGAGTTTTGCTTACTCAAAAGCTTCAATTCTGACCCGTTTCAGGCACAGAAATGACTTTAAACACACTTATTTTAGTTGACAAAGTCCTAATTCACATCCAACAGTAATTTAGAGTCAAAAGATTAAATGTTAAAATTTCATCATTATAGACCATTTTGGGATCGTTCGACAGGTCCGGAGTCATCGTTTTTCATCCGAAAATTGATTTTTTGGACTGTACCAAAAATGATTCAAAATGTCAATTGGATCATTCCTCATGTTGAATAACCACTTTTTAAACCCTCACAGTGACCAAAATTGCCATTTTTACAGAGTTTTGCTTACTCAAAAGCTTCCATTTTGACCCGTTTCAGGCACAGAAATGACTTTAAACACACTTATTCTAGTTGACAAAGTCATAATTCACATCCAACAGTCATTTAGTGTCAAAAGATTAAATGTTGAAATTTCATCATTATAGACCATTTTGGGATCGTTCGACAGGTCCGGAGTCATCGTTTTTCATCCGAAAATTGATTTTTTGGACTGTACCAAAAATTATTCAAAATGTCAATTGGATCATGCCTCATGTTGAATAACCACTTTTTAAACCCTCACAGTGACCAAAATTGCCATTTTTACAGAGTTTTGCTTACTCAAAAGCTTCCATTTTGACCCATTTCAGGCACAGAAATGACTTTAAACACACTTATTCTAGTTGACAAAGTCATAATTCACATCCAACAGTAATTTAGAGTCAAAAGATTAAATGTTGAAATTTCATCATTATAGACCATTTTATGATCGCTCGACAGGTCCGGAGTCATCGTTTTTCATCCGAAAATTGATTTTTTGGACTGTACCAAAAATGATTCAAAATGTCAATTGGATCATGCCTCATGTTGAATAACCACTTTTTAAACCCTCACAGTGACCAAAATTGCCATTTTTACAGAGTTTTGCTTACTCAAAAGCTTCCATTTTGACCCGTTTCAGGCACAGAAATGACTTTAAACACACTTATTCTAGTTGACAAAGTCATAATTCACATCCAACAGTAATTTAGAGTCAAAAGATTAAATGTTGAAATTTCATCATTATAGACCATTTTGGTATCGTTCAACAGGTCCGGAGTCATCGTTTTTCATCCGAAAATTGATTTTTTGGACTGTACCAAAAATGATTCAAAATGTCAATTGGATCATGCCTCATGTTGAATAACCACTTTTTAAACCCTCACAGTGACCAAAATTGCCATTTTTACAGAGTTTTGCTTACTCAAAAGCTTCAATTTTGACCCGTTTCGGGCACAGAAATGACTTTAAACACACTTATTTTAGTTGACAAAGTCCTAATTCACATCCAACAGTAATTTAGAGTCAAAAGATTAAATGTTAAAATTTCATCATTATAGACCATTTTGGGATCGTTCGACAGGTCCGGAGTCATCGTTTTTCATCCGAAAATTGATTTTTTGGACTGTACCAAAAATGATTCAAAATGTCAATTGGATCATGCCTCATGTTGAATAACCACTTTTTAAACCCTCACAGTGACCAAAATTGCCATTTTTACAGAGTTTTGCTTACTCAAAAGCTTCCATTTTGACCCGTTTCAGGCATAGAAATGACTTTAAACACACTTATTCTAGTTGACAAAGTCATAATTCACATCCAACAGTAATTTAGAGTCAAAAGATTAAATGTTGAAATTTCATCATTATAGACCATTTTGGTATCGTTCAACAGGTCCGGAGTCATCGTTTTTCATCCGAAAATTGATTTTTTGGACTGTACCAAAAATGATTCAAAATGTCAATTGGATCATGCCTCATGTTGAATAACCACTTTTTAAACCCTCACAGTGACCAAAATTGCCATTTTTACAGAGTTTTGCTTACTCAAAAGCTTCAATTTTGACCCGTTTCGGGCACAGAAATGACTTTAAACACACTTATTTTAGTTGACAAAGTCCTAATTCACATCCAACAGTAATTTAGAGTCAAAAGATTAAATGTTAAAATTTCATCATTATAGACCATTTTGGGATCGTTCGACAGGTCCGGAGTCATCGTTTTTCATCCGAAAATTGATTTTTTGGACTGTACCAAAAATGATTCAAAATGTCAATTGGATCATGCCTCATGTTGAATAAACACTTTTCAAACCCTCACAGTGACCAAAATTGCCATTTTTACAGAGTTTTGCTTACTCTAAAGCTTCAATTTTGACCCGTTTCAGGCACAGAAATGACTTTAAACACACTTATTTTAGTTGACAAAGTCCTAATTCACATCCAACAGTAATTTAGAGTCAAAAGATTAAATGTTAAAATTTCATCATTATAGACCATTTTGGGATCGTTCGACAGGTCCGGAGTCATCGTTTTTCATCCGAAAATTGATTTTTTGGACTGTACCAAAAATGATTCAAAATGTCAATTGGATCATGCCTCATGTTGAATAAACACTTTTCAAACACTCACAGTGACCAAAATTGCCATTTTTACAGAGTTTTGCTTACTCAAAAGCTTCAATTTTGACCCGTTTCAGGCACAGAAATGACTTTAAACACACTTATTTTAGTTGACAAAGTCCTAATTCACATCCAACAGTAATTTAGAGTCAAAAGATTAAATGTTAAAATTTCATCATTATAGACCATTTTGGGATCGTTCGACAGGTCCGGAGTCATCGTTTTTCATCCGAAAATTGATTTTTTGGACTGTACCAAAAAGTATTCAAAATGTCAATTGGATCATGCCTCATGTTGAATAACCACTTTTTAAACCCTCACAGTGACCAAAATTGCCATTTTTACAGAGTTTTGCTTACTCAAAAGCTTCCATTTTGACCCGTTTCAGGCACAGAAATGACTTTAAACACACTTATTCTAGTTGACAAAGTCATAATTCACATCCAACAGTCATTTAGAGTCAAAAGATTAAATGTTGAAATGTCATCATTATAGACCATTTTGGGATCGTTCGACAGGTCCGGAGTCATCGTTTTTCATCCGAAAATTGATTTTTTGGACTGTACCAAAAATGATTCAAAATGTCAATTGGATCATGCCTCATGTTGAATAACCACTTTTTAAACCCTCACAATGACCAAAATTGCCATTTTTACAGAGTTTTGCTTACTCAAAAGCTTCAATTTTGACCCGTTTCAGTTACAGAAATGACTTTAAACACACTTATTCTAGTTGACAAAGTCATAATTCACATCCAACAGTAATTTAGAGTCAAAAGATTAAATGTTGAAATTTCATCATTATAGACCATTTTGGGATCGTTCGACAGGTCCGGAGTCATCGTTTTTCATCCGAAAATTGATTTTTTGGACTGTACCAAAAATGATTCGAAATGTCAATTGGATCATGCCTCATGTTGAATAACCACTTTTTAAACGCTCACAGTGACCAAAATTGCCATTTTTACAGAGTTTTGCTTACTCAAAAGCTTCCATTTTGACCCGTTTCAGGCACAGAAATGACTTTAAACACACTTATTCTAGTTGACAAAGTCATAATTCACATCCAACAGTAATTTAGAGTCAAAAGATTAAATGTTGAAATTTCATCATTATAGACCATTTTGGTATCGTTCGACAGGTCCGGAGTCATCGTTTTTCATCCGAAAATTGATTTTTTGGACTGTACCAACAATGATTCAAAATGTCAATTGGATCATGCCTCATGTTGAATAACCACTTTTTAAACCCTCACAGTGACCAAAATTGCCATTTTTACAGAGTTTTGCTTACTCAAAAGCTTCAATTTTGACCCGTTTCAGGCACAGAAATGACTCTAAACACACTTATTTTAGTTGACAAAGTCCTAATTCACATCCAACAGTAATTTAGAGTCAAAAGATTAAATGTTAAAATTTCATCATTATAGACCATTTTGGGATCGTTCGACAGGTCCGGAGTCATCGTTTTTCATCCGAAAATTGATTTTTTGGACTGTACCAAAAATGATTCAAAATGTCAATTGGATCATGCCTCATGTTGAATAACCACTTTTTAAACCCTCACAGTGACCAAAATTGCCATTTTTACAGAGTTTTGCTTACTCAAAGCTTCAATTTTGACCCGTTTCAGGCACAGAAATGACTTTAAACACACTTATTTTAGTTGACAAAGTCCTAATTCACATCCAACAGTAATTTAGAGTCAAAAGATTAAATGTTAAAATTTCATCATTATAGACCATTTTGGGATCGTTCGACAGGTCCGGAGTCATCGTTTTTCATCCGAAAATTGATTTTTTGGACTGTACCAAAAATGATTCAAAATGTCAATTGGATCATTCCTCATGTTGAATAACCACTTTTTAAACCCTCACAGTGACAAAAAATTGCAATTTTTACAGAGTTTTGCTTACTCAAAAGCTTCCATTTTGACCCGTTTCAGGCACAGAAATGACTTTAAACACACTTATTCTAGTTGACAAAGTCATAATTCACATCCAACAGTCATTTAGAGTCAAAAGATTAAATGTTGAAATTTCATCATTATAGACCATTTTGGGATCGTTCGACAGGTCCGGAGTCATCGTTTTTCATCCGAAAATTGATTTTTTGGACTGTACCAAAAATGATTCAAAATGTCAATTGGATCATGCCTCATGTTGAATAACCACTTTTTAAACCCTCACAGTGACCAAAATTGCCATTTTTACAGAGTTTTGCTTACTCAAAAGCTTCCATTTTGACCCGTTTCAGGCACAGAAATGACTTTAAACACACTTATTCTAGTTGACAAAGTCATAATTCACATCCAACAGTCCTTTAGTGTCAAAAGATTAAATGTTGAAATTTCATCATTATAGACCATTTTGGGATCGTTCGACAGGTCCGGAGTCATCGTTTTTCATCCGAAAATTAATTTTTTGGACTGTACCAAAAATGATTCAAAATGTCAATTGGATCATGCCTCATGTTGAATAACCACTTTTTAAACCCTCACAGTGACCAAAATTGCCATTTTTACAGAGTTTTGCTTACTCAAAAGCTTCCATTTTGACCCGTTTCAGGCACAGAAATGACTTTAAACACACCTATTCTAGTTGACAAAGTCATAATTCACATCCAACAGTAATTTAGAGTCAAAAGATTAAATGTTGAAATTTCATCATTATAGACCATTTTATGATCGCTCGACAGGTCCGGAGTCATCGTTTTTCATCCGAAAATTGATTTTTTGGACTGTACCAAAAATGATTCAAAATGTCAATTGGATCATGCCTCATGTTGAATAACCACTTTTTAAACCCTCACAGTGACCAAAATTGCCATTTTTACAGAGTTTTGCTTACTCAAAAGCTTCCATTTTGACCCGTTTCAGGCACAGAAATGACTTTAAACACACTTATTCTAGTTGACAAAGTCATAATTCACATCCAACAGTAATTTAGAGTCAAAAGATTAAATGTTGAAATTTCATCATTATAGACCATTTTGGTATCGTTCGACAGGTCCGGAGTCATCGTTTTTCATCCGAAAATTGATTTTTTGGACTGTACCAAAAATGATTCAAAATGTCAATTGGATCATGCCTCATGTTGAATAACCACTTTTTAAACCCTCACAGTGACCAAAATTACCATTTTTACAGAGTTTTGCTTACTCAAAAGCTTCAATTTTGACCCGTTTCAGGCACAGAAATGACTTTAAACACACTTATTTTAGTTGACAAAGTCCTAATTCACATCCAACAGTAATTTAGAGTCAAAAGATTAAATGTTAAAATTTCATCATTATAGACCATTTTGGGATCGTTCGACAGGTCCGGAGTCATCGTTTTTCACCCGAAAATTGATTTTTTGGACTGTACCAAAAATGATTCAAAATGTCAATTGGATCATGTCTCATGTTGAATAAACACTTTTCAAACCCTCACAGTGACCAAAATTGCCATTTTTACAGAGTTTTGCTTACTCAAAAGCTTCAATTCTGACCCGTTTCAGGCACAGAAATGACTTTAAACACACTTATTTTAGTTGACAAAGTCCTAATTCACATCCAACAGTAATTTAGAGTCAAAAGATTAAATGTTAAAATTTCATCATTATAGACCATTTTGGGATCGTTCGACAGGTCCGGAGTCATCGTTTTTCATCCGAAAATTGATTTTTTGGACTGTACCAAAAATGATTCAAAATGTCAATTGGATCATTCCTCATGTTGAATAACCACTTTTTAAACCCTCACAGTGACCAAAATTGCCATTTTTACAGAGTTTTGCTTACTCAAAAGCTTCCATTTTGACCCGTTTCAGGCACAGAAATGACTTTAAACACACTTATTCTAGTTGACAAAGTCATAATTCACATCCAACAGTCATTTAGTGTCAAAAGATTAAATGTTGAAATTTCATCATTATAGACCATTTTGGGATCGTTCGACAGGTCCGGAGTCATCGTTTTTCATCCGAAAATTGATTTTTTGGACTGTACCAAAAATTATTCAAAATGTCAATTGGATCATGCCTCATGTTGAATAACCACTTTTTAAACCCTCACAGTGACCAAAATTGCCATTTTTACAGAGTTTTGCTTACTCAAAAGCTTCCATTTTGACCCATTTCAGGCACAGAAATGACTTTAAACACACTTATTCTAGTTGACAAAGTCATAATTCACATCCAACAGTAATTTAGAGTCAAAAGATTAAATGTTGAAATTTCATCATTATAGACCATTTTATGATCGCTCGACAGGTCCGGAGTCATCGTTTTTCATCCGAAAATTGATTTTTTGGACTGTACCAAAAATGATTCAAAATGTCAATTGGATCATGCCTCATGTTGAATAACCACTTTTTAAACCCTCACAGTGACCAAAATTGCCATTTTTACAGAGTTTTGCTTACTCAAAAGCTTCCATTTTGACCCGTTTCAGGCACAGAAATGACTTTAAACACACTTATTCTAGTTGACAAAGTCATAATTCACATCCAACAGTAATTTAGAGTCAAAAGATTAAATGTTGAAATTTCATCATTATAGACCATTTTGGTATCGTTCAACAGGTCCGGAGTCATCGTTTTTCATCCGAAAATTGATTTTTTGGACTGTACCAAAAATGATTCAAAATGTCAATTGGATCATGCCTCATGTTGAATAAACACTTTTCAAACCCTCACAGTGACCAAAATTGCCATTTTTACAGAGTTTTGCTTACTCTAAAGCTTCAATTTTGACCCGTTTCAGGCACAGAAATGACTTTAAACACACTTATTTTAGTTGACAAAGTCCTAATTCACATCCAACAGTAATTTAGAGTCAAAAGATTAAATGTTAAAATTTCATCATTATAGACCATTTTGGGATCGTTCGACAGGTCCGGAGTCATCGTTTTTCATCCGAAAATTGATTTTTTGGACTGTACCAAAAATGATTCAAAATGTCAATTGGATCATGCCTCATGTTGAATAAACACTTTTCAAACACTCACAGTGACCAAAATTGCCATTTTTACAGAGTTTTGCTTACTCAAAAGCTTCAATTTTGACCCGTTTCAGGCACAGAAATGACTTTAAACACACTTATTTTAGTTGACAAAGTCCTAATTCACATCCAACAGTAATTTAGAGTCAAAAGATTAAATGTTAAAATTTCATCATTATAGACCATTTTGGGATCGTTCGACAGGTCCGGAGTCATCGTTTTTCATCCGAAAATTGATTTTTTGGACTGTACCAAAAAGTATTCAAAATGTCAATTGGATCATGCCTCATGTTGAATAACCACTTTTTAAACCCTCACAGTGACCAAAATTGCCATTTTTACAGAGTTTTGCTTACTCAAAAGCTTCCATTTTGACCCGTTTCAGGCACAGAAATGACTTTAAACACACTTATTCTAGTTGACAAAGTCATAATTCACATCCAACAGTCATTTAGAGTCAAAAGATTAAATGTTGAAATGTCATCATTATAGACCATTTTGGGATCGTTCGACAGGTCCGGAGTCATCGTTTTTCATCCGAAAATTGATTTTTTGGACTGTACCAAAAATGATTCAAAATGTCAATTGGATCATGCCTCATGTTGAATAACCACTTTTTAAACCCTCACAATGACCCAAATTGCCATTTTTACAGAGTTTTGCTTACTCAAAAGCTTCAATTTTGACCCGTTTCAGTTACAGAAATGACTTTAAACACACTTATTCTAGTTGACAAAGTCATAATTCACATCCAACAGTAATTTAGAGTCAAAAGATTAAATGTTGAAATTTCATCATTATAGACCATTTTGGGATCGTTCGACAGGTCCGGAGTCATCGTTTTTCATCCGAAAATTGATTTTTTGGACTGTACCAAAAATGATTCGAAATGTCAATTGGATCATGCCTCATGTTGAATAACCACTTTTTAAACGCTCACAGTGACCAAAATTGCCATTTTTACAGAGTTTTGCTTACTCAAAAGCTTCCATTTTGACCCGTTTCAGGCACAGAAATGACTTTAAACACACTTATTCTAGTTGACAAAGTCATAATTCACATCCAACAGTAATTTAGAGTCAAAAGATTAAATGTTGAAATTTCATCATTATAGACCATTTTGGTATCGTTCGACAGGTCCGGAGTCATCGTTTTTCATCCGAAAATTGATTTTTTGGACTGTACCAACAATGATTCAAAATGTCAATTGGATCATGCCTCATGTTGAATAACCACTTTTTAAACCCTCACAGTGACCAAAATTGCCATTTTTACAGAGTTTTGCTTACTCAAAAGCTTCAATTTTGACCCGTTTCAGGCACAGAAATGACTCTAAACACACTTATTTTAGTTGACAAAGTCCTAATTCACATCCAACAGTAATTTAGAGTCAAAAGATTAAATGTTAAAATTTCATCATTATAGACCATTTTGGGATCGTTCGACAGGTCCGGAGTCATCGTTTTTCATCCGAAAATTGATTTTTTGGACTGTACCAAAAATGATTCAAAATGTCAATTGGATCATGCCTCATGTTGAATAACCACTTTTTAAACCCTCACAGTGACCAAAATTGCCATTTTTACAGAGTTTTGCTTACTCAAAGCTTCAATTTTGACCCGTTTCAGGCACAGAAATGACTTTAAACACACTTATTTTAGTTGACAAAGTCCTAATTCACATCCAACAGTAATTTAGAGTCAAAAGATTAAATGTTAAAATTTCATCATTATAGACCATTTTGGGATCGTTCGACAGGTCCGGAGTCATCGTTTTTCATCCGAAAATTGATTTTTTGGACTGTACCAAAAATGATTCAAAATGTCAATTGGATCATTCCTCATGTTGAATAACCACTTTTTAAACCCTCACAGTGACAAAAAATTGCAATTTTTACAGAGTTTTGCTTACTCAAAAGCTTCCATTTTGACCCGTTTCAGGCACAGAAATGACTTTAAACACACTTATTCTAGTTGACAAAGTCATAATTCACATCCAACAGTCATTTAGAGTCAAAAGATTAAATGTTGAAATTTCATCATTATAGACCATTTTGGGATCGTTCGACAGGTCCGGAGTCATCGTTTTTCATCCGAAAATTGATTTTTTGGACTGTACCAAAAATGATTCAAAATGTCAATTGGATCATGCCTCATGTTGAATAACCACTTTTTAAACCCTCACAGTGACCAAAATTGCCATTTTTACAGAGTTTTGCTTACTCAAAAGCTTCCATTTTGACCCGTTTCAGGCACAGAAATGACTTTAAACACACTTATTCTAGTTGACAAAGTCATAATTCACATCCAACAGTCCTTTAGTGTCAAAAGATTAAATGTTGAAATTTCATCATTATAGACCATTTTGGGATCGTTCGACAGGTCCGGAGTCATCGTTTTTCATCCGAAAATTAATTTTTTGGACTGTACCAAAAATGATTCAAAATGTCAATTGGATCATGCCTCATGTTGAATAACCACTTTTTAAACCCTCACAGTGACCAAAATTGCCATTTTTACAGAGTTTTGCTTACTCAAAAGCTTCCATTTTGACCCGTTTCAGGCACAGAAATGACTTTAAACACACCTATTCTAGTTGACAAAGTCATAATTCACATCCAACAGTAATTTAGAGTCAAAAGATTAAATGTTGAAATTTCATCATTATAGACCATTTTGGTATCGTTCGACAGGTCCGGAGTCATCGTTTTTCATCCGAAAATTTATTTTTTGGACTGTACCAACAATGATTCAAAATGTCAATTGGATCATGCCTCATGTTGAATAACCACTTTTTAAACCCCCACAGTGACCAAAATTGCCATATTTACAGAGTTTTGCTTACTCAAAAGCTTCCATTTTGACCCGTTTCAGGCACAGAAATGACTTTAAACACACTTATTCTAGTTGACAAAGTCATAATTCACATCCAACAGTAATTTAGAGTCAAAAGATTAAATGTTGAAATTTCATCATTATAGACCATTTTGGGAACGTTCGACATGTCCGGAGTCATCGTTTTTCATCCGAAAATTGATTTTTTGGACTGTACCAAAAATGATTCAAAATGTCAATTGGATCATGCCTCATGTTGAATAACCACTTTTTAAACCCTCACAGTGACCAAAATTGCCATTTTAACAGAGTTTTGCTTACTCAAAAGCTTCCATTTTGACCCGTTTCAGGCACAGAAATGACTTTAAACACACTTATTCTAGTTGACAAAGTCATAATTCACATCCAACAGTAATTTAGAGTCAAAAGATTAAATGTTGAAATTTCATCATTATAGACCATTTTGGTATCGTTCGACAGGTCCGGAGTCATCGTTTTTCATCCGAAAATTGATTTTTTGGACTGTACCAAAAATGATTCAAAATGTCAATTGGATCATGCCTCATGTTGAATAACCACTTTTTAAACCCTCACAGTGACCAAAATTGCCATTTTTACAGAGTTTTGCTTACTCAAAAGCTTCCATTTTGACCCGTTTCAGGCACAGAAATGACTTTAAACACACTTATTCTAGTTGACAAAGTCATAATTCACATCCAACAGTAATTTAGAGTCAAAAGATTAAATGTTGAAATTTCATCGTTATAGACCATTTTATGATCGTTCGACAGGTCCGGAGTCATCGTTTTTCATCCGAAAATTGATTTTTTGGACTGTACCAAAAATGATTCAAAATGTCAATTGGATCATGCCTCATGTTGAATAACCACTTTTTAAACCCTCACAGTGACCAAAATTGCCATTTTTACAGAGTTTTGCTTACTCAAAAGCTTCCATTTTGACCCGTTTCAGGCACAGAAATGACTTTAAACACACTTATTCTAGTTGACAAAGTCATAATTCACATCCAACAGTAATTTAGAGTCAAAAGATTAAATGTTGAAATTTCATCATTATAGACCATTTTGGTATCGTTCGACAGGTCCGGAGTCATCGTTTTTCATCCGAAAATTGATTTTTTGGACTGTACCAAAAATGATTCAAAATGTCAATTGGATCATGCCTCATGTTGAATAACCACTTTTTAAACCCTCACAGTGACCAAAATTGCCATTTTTACAGAGTTTTGCTTACTCAAAAGCTTCCATTTTGACCCGTTTCAGGCACAGAAATGACTTTAAACACACTTATTCTAGTTGACAAAGTCATAATTCACATCCAACAGTCATTTAGTGTCAAAAGATTAAATGTTGAAATTTCATCATTATAGACCATTTTGGGATCGTTCGACAGGTCCGGAGTCATCGTTTTTCATCCGAAAATTGATTTTTTGGACTGTACCAAAAATGATTCAAAATGTCAATTGGATCATGCCTCATGTTGAATAACCACTTTTTAAACCCTCACAGTGACCAAAATTGCCATTTTTACAGAGTTTTGCTTACTCAAAAGCTTCCATTTTGACCCGTTTCAGGCACAGAAATGACTTTAAACACACTTATTCTAGTTGACAAAGTCATAATTCACATCCAACAGTAATTTAGAGTCAAAAGATTAAATGTTGAAATTTCATCATTATAGACCATTTTGGTATCGTTCAACAGGTCCGGAGTCATCGTTTTTCATCCGAAAATTGATTTTTTGGACTGTACCAAAAATGATTCAAAATGTCAATTGGATCATGCCTCATGTTGAATAAACACTTTTCAAACCCTCACAGTGACCAAAATTGCCATTTTTACAGAGTTTTGCTTACTCTAAAGCTTCAATTTTGACCCGTTTCAGGCACAGAAATGACTTTAAACACACTTATTTTAGTTGACAAAGTCCTAATTCACATCCAACAGTAATTTAGAGTCAAAAGATTAAATGTTAAAATTTCATCATTATAGACCATTTTGGGATCGTTCGACAGGTCCGGAGTCATCGTTTTTCATCCGAAAATTGATTTTTTGGACTGTACCAAAAATGATTCAAAATGTCAATTGGATCATGCCTCATGTTGAATAAACACTTTTCAAACACTCACAGTGACCAAAATTGCCATTTTTACAGAGTTTTGCTTACTCAAAAGCTTCAATTTTGACCCGTTTCAGGCACAGAAATGACTTTAAACACACTTATTTTAGTTGACAAAGTCCTAATTCACATCCAACAGTAATTTAGAGTCAAAAGATTAAATGTTAAAATTTCATCATTATAGACCATTTTGGGATCGTTCGACAGGTCCGGAGTCATCGTTTTTCATCCGAAAATTGATTTTTTGGACTGTACCAAAAAGTATTCAAAATGTCAATTGGATCATGCCTCATGTTGAATAACCACTTTTTAAACCCTCACAGTGACCAAAATTGCCATTTTTACAGAGTTTTGCTTACTCAAAAGCTTCCATTTTGACCCGTTTCAGGCACAGAAATGACTTTAAACACACTTATTCTAGTTGACAAAGTCATAATTCACATCCAACAGTCATTTAGAGTCAAAAGATTAAATGTTGAAATGTCATCATTATAGACCATTTTGGGATCGTTCGACAGGTCCGGAGTCATCGTTTTTCATCCGAAAATTGATTTTTTGGACTGTACCAAAAATGATTCAAAATGTCAATTGGATCATGCCTCATGTTGAATAACCACTTTTTAAACCCTCACAATGACCCAAATTGCCATTTTTACAGAGTTTTGCTTACTCAAAAGCTTCAATTTTGACCCGTTTCAGTTACAGAAATGACTTTAAACACACTTATTCTAGTTGACAAAGTCATAATTCACATCCAACAGTAATTTAGAGTCAAAAGATTAAATGTTGAAATTTCATCATTATAGACCATTTTGGGATCGTTCGACAGGTCCGGAGTCATCGTTTTTCATCCGAAAATTGATTTTTTGGACTGTACCAAAAATGATTCGAAATGTCAATTGGATCATGCCTCATGTTGAATAACCACTTTTTAAACGCTCACAGTGACCAAAATTGCCATTTTTACAGAGTTTTGCTTACTCAAAAGCTTCCATTTTGACCCGTTTCAGGCACAGAAATGACTTTAAACACACTTATTCTAGTTGACAAAGTCATAATTCACATCCAACAGTAATTTAGAGTCAAAAGATTAAATGTTGAAATTTCATCATTATAGACCATTTTGGTATCGTTCGACAGGTCCGGAGTCATCGTTTTTCATCCGAAAATTGATTTTTTGGACTGTACCAACAATGATTCAAAATGTCAATTGGATCATGCCTCATGTTGAATAACCACTTTTTAAACCCTCACAGTGACCAAAATTGCCATTTTTACAGAGTTTTGCTTACTCAAAAGCTTCAATTTTGACCCGTTTCAGGCACAGAAATGACTCTAAACACACTTATTTTAGTTGACAAAGTCCTAATTCACATCCAACAGTAATTTAGAGTCAAAAGATTAAATGTTAAAATTTCATCATTATAGACCATTTTGGGATCGTTCGACAGGTCCGGAGTCATCGTTTTTCATCCGAAAATTGATTTTTTGGACTGTACCAAAAATGATTCAAAATGTCAATTGGATCATGCCTCATGTTGAATAACCACTTTTTAAACCCTCACAGTGACCAAAATTGCCATTTTTACAGAGTTTTGCTTACTCAAAGCTTCAATTTTGACCCGTTTCAGGCACAGAAATGACTTTAAACACACTTATTTTAGTTGACAAAGTCCTAATTCACATCCAACAGTAATTTAGAGTCAAAAGATTAAATGTTAAAATTTCATCATTATAGACCATTTTGGGATCGTTCGACAGGTCCGGAGTCATCGTTTTTCATCCGAAAATTGATTTTTTGGACTGTACCAAAAATGATTCAAAATGTCAATTGGATCATTCCTCATGTTGAATAACCACTTTTTAAACCCTCACAGTGACAAAAAATTGCAATTTTTACAGAGTTTTGCTTACTCAAAAGCTTCCATTTTGACCCGTTTCAGGCACAGAAATGACTTTAAACACACTTATTCTAGTTGACAAAGTCATAATTCACATCCAACAGTCATTTAGAGTCAAAAGATTAAATGTTGAAATTTCATCATTATAGACCATTTTGGGATCGTTCGACAGGTCCGGAGTCATCGTTTTTCATCCGAAAATTGATTTTTTGGACTGTACCAAAAATGATTCAAAATGTCAATTGGATCATGCCTCATGTTGAATAACCACTTTTTAAACCCTCACAGTGACCAAAATTGCCATTTTTACAGAGTTTTGCTTACTCAAAAGCTTCCATTTTGACCCGTTTCAGGCACAGAAATGACTTTAAACACACTTATTCTAGTTGACAAAGTCATAATTCACATCCAACAGTCCTTTAGTGTCAAAAGATTAAATGTTGAAATTTCATCATTATAGACCATTTTGGGATCGTTCGACAGGTCCGGAGTCATCGTTTTTCATCCGAAAATTAATTTTTTGGACTGTACCAAAAATGATTCAAAATGTCAATTGGATCATGCCTCATGTTGAATAACCACTTTTTAAACCCTCACAGTGACCAAAATTGCCATTTTTACAGAGTTTTGCTTACTCAAAAGCTTCCATTTTGACCCGTTTCAGGCACAGAAATGACTTTAAACACACCTATTCTAGTTGACAAAGTCATAATTCACATCCAACAGTAATTTAGAGTCAAAAGATTAAATGTTGAAATTTCATCATTATAGACCATTTTGGTATCGTTCGACAGGTCCGGAGTCATCGTTTTTCATCCGAAAATTTATTTTTTGGACTGTACCAACAATGATTCAAAATGTCAATTGGATCATGCCTCATGTTGAATAACCACTTTTTAAACCCCCACAGTGACCAAAATTGCCATATTTACAGAGTTTTGCTTACTCAAAAGCTTCCATTTTGACCCGTTTCAGGCACAGAAATGACTTTAAACACACTTATTCTAGTTGACAAAGTCATAATTCACATCCAACAGTAATTTAGAGTCAAAAGATTAAATGTTGAAATTTCATCATTATAGACCATTTTGGGAACGTTCGACATGTCCGGAGTCATCGTTTTTCATCCGAAAATTGATTTTTTGGACTGTACCAAAAATGATTCAAAATGTCAATTGGATCATGCCTCATGTTGAATAACCACTTTTTAAACCCTCACAGTGACCAAAATTGCCATTTTAACAGAGTTTTGCTTACTCAAAAGCTTCCATTTTGACCCGTTTCAGGCACAGAAATGACTTTAAACACACTTATTCTAGTTGACAAAGTCATAATTCACATCCAACAGTAATTTAGAGTCAAAAGATTAAATGTTGAAATTTCATCATTATAGACCATTTTGGTATCGTTCGACAGGTCCGGAGTCATCGTTTTTCATCCGAAAATTGATTTTTTGGACTGTACCAAAAATGATTCAAAATGTCAATTGGATCATGCCTCATGTTGAATAACCACTTTTTAAACCCTCACAGTGACCAAAATTGCCATTTTTACAGAGTTTTGCTTACTCAAAAGCTTCCATTTTGACCCGTTTCAGGCACAGAAATGACTTTAAACACACTTATTCTAGTTGACAAAGTCATAATTCACATCCAACAGTAATTTAGAGTCAAAAGATTAAATGTTGAAATTTCATCGTTATAGACCATTTTATGATCGTTCGACAGGTCCGGAGTCATCGTTTTTCATCCGAAAATTGATTTTTTGGACTGTACCAAAAATGATTCAAAATGTCAATTGGATCATGCCTCATGTTGAATAACCACTTTTTAAACCCTCACAGTGACCAAAATTGCCATTTTTACAGAGTTTTGCTTACTCAAAAGCTTCCATTTTGACCCGTTTCAGGCACAGAAATGACTTTAAACACACTTATTCTAGTTGACAAAGTCATAATTCACATCCAACAGTAATTTAGAGTCAAAAGATTAAATGTTGAAATTTCATCATTATAGACCATTTTGGTATCGTTCGACAGGTCCGGAGTCATCGTTTTTCATCCGAAAATTGATTTTTTGGACTGTACCAAAAATGATTCAAAATGTCAATTGGATCATGCCTCATGTTGAATAACCACTTTTTAAACCCTCACAGTGACCAAAATTGCCATTTTTACAGAGTTTTGCTTACTCAAAAGCTTCCATTTTGACCCGTTTCAGGCACAGAAATGACTTTAAACACACTTATTCTAGTTGACAAAGTCATAATTCACATCCAACAGTCATTTAGTGTCAAAAGATTAAATGTTGAAATTTCATCATTATAGACCATTTTGGGATCGTTCGACAGGTCCGGAGTCATCGTTTTTCATCCGAAAATTGATTTTTTGGACTGTACCAAAAATGATTCAAAATGTCAATTGGATCATGCCTCATGTTGAATAACCACTTTTTAAACCCTCACAGTGACCAAAATTGCCATTTTAACAGAGTTTTGCTTACTCAAAAGCTTCCATTTTGACCCGTTTCAGGCACAGAAATGACTTTAAACACACTTATTCTAGTTGACAAAGTCATAATTCACATCCAACAGTCCTTTAGTGTCAAAAGATTAAATGTTGAAATTTCATCATTATAGACCATTTTGGGATCGTTCGACAGGTCCGGAGTCATCGTTTTTCATCCGAAAATTAATTTTTTGGACTGTACCAAAAATGATTCAAAATGTCAATTGGATCATGCCTCATGTTGAATAACCACTTTTTAAACCCTCACAGTGACCAAAATTGCCATTTTTACAGAGTTTTGCTTACTCAAAAGCTTCCATTTTGACCCGTTTCAGGCACAGAAATGGCTTTAAACACACCTATTCTAGTTGACAAAGTCATAATTCACATCCAACAGTAATTTAGAGTCAAAAGATTAAATGTTGAAATTTCATCATTATAGACCATTTTGGTATCGTTCGACAGGTCCGGAGTCATCGTTTTTCATCCGAAAATTTATTTTTTGGACTGTACCAACAATGATTCAAAATGTCAATTGGATCATGCCTCATGTTGAATAACCACTTTTTAAACCCCCACAGTGACCAAAATTGCCATATTTACAGAGTTTTGCTTACTCAAAAGCTTCCATTTTGACCCGTTTCAGGCACAGAAATGACTTTAAACACACTTATTCTAGTTGACAAAGTCATAATTCACATCCAACAGTAATTTAGAGTCAAAAGATTAAATGTTGAAATTTCATCATTATAGACCATTTTGGGAACGTTCGACATGTCCGGAGTCATCGTTTTTCATCCGAAAATTGATTTTTTGGACTGTACCAAAAATGATTCAAAATGTCAATTGGATCATGCCTCATGTTGAATAACCACTTTTTAAACCCTCACAGTGACCAAAATTGCCATTTTAACAGAGTTTTGCTTACTCAAAAGCTTCCATTTTGACCCGTTTCAGGCACAGAAATGACTTTAAACACACTTATTCTAGTTGACAAAGTCATAATTCACATCCAACAGTAATTTAGAGTCAAAAGATTAAATGTTGAAATTTCATCATTATAGACCATTTTGGTATCGTTCGACAGGTCCGGAGTCATCGTTTTTCATCCGAAAATTGATTTTTTGGACTGTACCAAAAATGATTCAAAATGTCAATTGGATCATGCCTCATGTTGAATAACCACTTTTTAAACCCTCACAGTGACCAAAATTGCCATTTTTACAGAGTTTTGCTTACTCAAAAGCTTCCATTTTGACCCGTTTCAGGCACAGAAATGACTTTAAACACACTTATTCTAGTTGACAAAGTCATAATTCACATCCAACAGTAATTTAGAGTCAAAAGATTAAATGTTGAAATTTCATCGTTATAGACCATTTTATGATCGTTCGACAGGTCCGGAGTCATCGTTTTTCATCCGAAAATTGATTTTTTGGACTGTACCAAAAATGATTCAAAATGTCAATTGGATCATGCCTCATGTTGAATAACCACTTTTTAAACCCTCACAGTGACCAAAATTGCCATTTTTACAGAGTTTTGCTTACTCAAAAGCTTCCATTTTGACCCGTTTCAGGCACAGAAATGACTTTAAACACACTTATTCTAGTTGACAAAGTCATAATTCACATCCAACAGTAATTTAGAGTCAAAAGATTAAATGTTGAAATTTCATCATTATAGACCATTTTGGTATCGTTCGACAGGTCCGGAGTCATCGTTTTTCATCCGAAAATTGATTTTTTGGACTGTACCAAAAATGATTCAAAATGTCAATTGGATCATGCCTCATGTTGAATAACCACTTTTTAAACCCTCACAGTGACCAAAATTGCCATTTTTACAGAGTTTTGCTTACTCAAAAGCTTCCATTTTGACCCGTTTCAGGCACAGAAATGACTTTAAACACACTTATTCTAGTTGACAAAGTCATAATTCACATCCAACAGTCATTTAGTGTCAAAAGATTAAATGTTGAAATTTCATCATTATAGACCATTTTGGGATCGTTCGACAGGTCCGGAGTCATCGTTTTTCATCCGAAAATTGATTTTTTGGACTGTACCAAAAATGATTCAAAATGTCAATTGGATCATGCCTCATGTTGAATAACCACTTTTTAAACCCTCACAGTGACCAAAATTGCCATTTTAACAGAGTTTTGCTTACTCAAAAGCTTCCATTTTGACCCGTTTCAGGCACAGAAATGACTTTAAACACACTTATTCTAGTTGACAAAGTCATAATTCACATCCAACAGTAATTTAGAGTCAAAAGATTAAATGTTGAAATTTCATAATTATAGACCATTTTGGTATCGTTCGACAGGTCCGGAGTCATCGTTTTTCATCCGAAAATTGATTTTTTGGACTGTACCAAAAATGATTCAAAATGTCAATTGGATCATGCCTCATGTTGAATAACCACTTTTTAAACCCTCACAGTGACCAAAATTGCCATTTTTACAGAGTTTTGCTTACTCAAAAGCTTCCATTTTGACCCGTTTCAGGCACAGAAATGACTTTAAACACACTTATTCTAGTTGACAAAGTCATAATTCACATCCAACAGTAATTTAGAGTCAAAAGATTAAATGTTGAAATTTCATCGTTATAGACCATTTTATGATCGTTCGACAGGTCCGGAGTCATCGTTTTTCATCCGAAAATTGATTTTTTGGACTGTACCAAAAATGATTCAAAATGTCAATTGGATCATGCCTCATGTTGAATAACCACTTTTTAAACCCTCACAGTGACCAAAATTGCCATTTTTACAGAGTTTTGCTTACTCAAAAGCTTCCATTTTGATCCGTTTCAGGCACAGAAATGACTTTAAACACACTTATTCTAGTTGACAAAGTCATAATTCACATCCAACAGTAATTTAGAGTCAAAAGATTAAATGTTGAAATTTCATCATTATAGACCATTTTGGTATCGTTCGACAGGTCCGGAGTCATCGTTTTTCATCCGAAAATTGATTTTTTGGACTGTACCAAAAATGATTCAAAATGTCAATTGGATCATGCCTCATGTTGAATAACCACTTTTTAAACCCTCACAGTGACCAAAATTGCCATTTTTACAGAGTTTTGCTTACTCAAAAGCTTCCATTTTGACCCGTTTCAGGCACAGAAATGACTTTAAACACACTTATTCTAGTTGACAAAGTCATAATTCACATCCAACAGTCATTTAGTGTCAAAAGATTAAATGTTGAAATTTCATCATTATAGACCATTTTGGGATCGTTCGACAGGTCCGGAGTCATCGTTTTTCATCCGAAAATTGATTTTTTGGACTGTACCAAAAATGATTCAAAATGTCAATTGGATCATGCCTCATGTTGAATAACCACTTTTTAAACCCTCACAGTGACCAAAATTGCCATTTTAACAGAGTTTTGCTTACTCAAAAGCTTCCATTTTGACCCGTTTCAGGCACAGAAATGACTTTAAACACACTTATTCTAGTTGACAAAGTCATAATTCACATCCAACAGTAATTTAGAGTCAAAAGATTAAATGTTGAAATTTCATCATTATAGACCATTTTGGTATCGTTCGACAGGTCCGGAGTCATCGTTTTTCATCCGAAAATTGATTTTTTGGACTGTACCAAAAATGATTCAAAATGTCAATTGGATCATGCCTCATGTTGAATAACCACTTTTTAAACCCTCACAGTGACCAAAATTGCCATTTTTACAGAGTTTTGCTTACTCAAAAGCTTCCATTTTGACCCGTTTCAGGCACAGAAATGACTTTAAACACACTTATTCTAGTTGACAAAGTCATAATTCACATCCAACAGTAATTTAGAGTCAAAAGATTAAATGTT
Organism: Lissotriton vulgaris; assembly: GCF_964263255.1. Classification (NCBI taxonomy): domain Eukaryota; kingdom Metazoa; phylum Chordata; class Amphibia; order Caudata; family Salamandridae; genus Lissotriton; species Lissotriton vulgaris. Next base: position 746,221 of record NW_028253196.1, read on the forward strand.
GAAATTTCATCGTTATAGACCATTTTATGATCGTTCGACAGGTCCGGAGTCATCGTTTTTCATCCGAAAATTGATTTTTTGGACTGTACCAAAAATGATTCAAAATGTCAATTGGATCATGCCTCATGTTGAATAACCACTTTTTAAACCCTCACAGTGACCAAAATTGCCATTTTTACAGAGTTTTGCTTACTCAAAAGCTTCCATTTTGACCCGTTTCAGGCACAGAAATGACTTTAAACACCCTTATTCTAGTTGACAAAGTCATAATTCACATCCAACAGTCCTTTAGTGTCAAAAGATTAAATGTTGAAATTTCATCATTATTGACCATTTTGGGATCGTTCGACAGGTCCGGAGTCATCGTTTTTCATCCGAAAATTGATTTTTTGGACTGTACCAAAAATGATTCAAAATGTCAATTGGATCATGCCTCATGTTGAATAACCACTTTTTAAACCCTCACAGTGACCAAAATTGCCATTTTTACAGAGTTTTGCTTACTCAAAAGCTTCCATTTTGACCCGTTTCAGGCACAGAAATGACTTTAAACACACCTATTCTAGTTGACAAAGTCATAATTCACATCCAACAGTAATTTAGAGTCAAAAGATTAAATGTTGAAATTTCATCATTATAGACCATTTTGGTATCGTTCGACAGGTCCGGAGTCATCGTTTTTCATCCGAAAATTGATTTTTTGGACTGTACCAACAATGATTCAAAATGTCAATTGGATCATGCCTCATGTTGAATAACCACTTTTTAAACCCCCACAGTGACCAAAATTGCCATATTTACAGAGTTTTGCTTACTCAAAAGCTTCCATTTTGACCCGTTTCAGGCACAGAAATGACTTTAAACACACTTATTCTAGTTGACAAAGTCATAATTCACATCCAACAGTAATTTAGAGTCAAAAGATTAAATGTTGAAATTTCATCATTATAGACCATTTTGGGAGCGTTCGACATGTCCGGAGTCATCGTTTTTCATCCGAAAATTGATTTTTTGGACTGTACCAAAAATGATTCAAAATGTCAATTGGATCATGCCTCATGTTGAATAACCACTTTTTAAACCCTCACAGTGACCAAAATTGCCATTTTTACAGAGTTTTGCTTACTCAAAAGCTTCCATTTTGACCCGTTTCAGGCACAGAAATGACTTTAAACACACTTATTCTAGTTGACAAAGTCATAATTCACATCCAACAGTAATTTAGAGTCAAAAGATTAAATGTTGAAATTTCATCGTTATAGACCATTTTATGATCGTTCGACAGGTCCGGAGTCATCGTTTTTCATCCGAAAATTGATTTTTTGGACTGTACCAAAAATGATTCAAAATGTCAATTGGATCATGCCTCATGTTGAATAACCACTTTTTAAACCCTCACAGTGACCAAAATTGCCATTTTTACAGAGTTTTGCTTACTCAAAAGCTTCAATTTTGACCCGTTTCAGGCACAGAAATGACTCTAAACACACTTATTTTAGTTGACAAAGTCCTAATTCACATCCAACAGTAATTTAGAGTCAAAAGATTAAATGTTAAAATTTCATCATTATAGACCATTTTGGGATCGTTCGACAGGTCCGGAGTCATCGTTTTTCATCCGAAAATTGATTTTTTGGACTGTACCAAAAATGATTCAAAATGTCAATTGGATCATGCCTCATGTTGAATAACCACTTTTTAAACCCTCACAGTGACCAAAATTGCCATTTTTACAGAGTTTTGCTTACTCAAAAGCTTCAATTTTGACCCGTTTCAGGCACAGAAATGACTTTAAACACACTTATTTTAGTTGACAAAGTCCTAATTCACATCCAACAGTAATTTAGAGTCAAAAGATTAAATGTTAAAATTTCATCATTATAGACCATTTTGGGATCGTTCGACAGGTCCGGAGTCATCGTTTTTCATCCGAAAATTGATTTTTTGGACTGTACCAAAAATGATTCAAAATGTCAATTGGATCATTCCTCATGTTGAATAACCACTTTTTAAACCCTCACAGTGACAAAAAATTGCAATTTTTACAGAGTTTTGCTTACTCAAAAGCTTCCATTTTGACCCGTTTCAGGCACAGAAATGACTTTAAACACACTTATTCTAGTTGACAAAGTCATAATTCACATCCAACAGTCATTTAGAGTCAAAAGATTAAATGTTGAAATTTCATCATTATAGACCATTTTGGGATCGTTCGACAGGTCCGGAGTCATCGTTTTTCATCCGAAAATTGATTTTTTGGACTGTACCAAAAATGATTCAAAATGTCAATTGGATCATGCCTCATGTTGAATAACCACTTTTTAAACCCTCACAGTGACCAAAATTGCCATTTTTACAGAGTTTTGCTTACTCAAAAGCTTCCATTTTGACCCGTTTCAGGCACAGAAATGACTTTAAACACACTTATTCTAGTTGACAAAGTCATAATTCACATCCAACAGTCCTTTAGTGTCAAAAGATTAAATGTTGAAATTTCATCATTATAGACCATTTTGGGATCGTTCGACAGGTCCGGAGTCATCGTTTTTCATCCGAAAATTGATTTTTTGGACTGTACCAAAAATGATTCAAAATGTCAATTGGATCATGCCTCATGTTGAATAACCACTTTTTAAACCCTCACAGTGACCAAAATTGCCATTTTTACAGAGTTTTGCTTACTCAAAAGCTTCCATTTTGACCCGTTTCAGGCACAGAAATGACTTTAAACACACCTATTCTAGTTGACAAAGTCATAATTCACATCCAACAGTAATTTAGAGTCAAAAGATTAAATGTTGAAATTTCATCATTATAGACCATTTTGGTATTGTTCGACAGGTCCGGAGTCATCGTTTTTCATCCGAAAATTGATTTTTTGGACTGTACCAACAATGATTCAAAATGTCAATTGGATCATGCCTCATGTTGAATAACCACTTTTTAAACCCTCACAGTGACCAAAATTGCCATTTTAACAGAGTTTTGCTTACTCAAAAGCTTCCATTTTGACCCGTTTCAGGCACAGAAATGACTTTAAACACACTTATTCTAGTTGACAAAGTCATAATTCACATCCAACAGTAATTTAGAGTCAAAAGATTAAATGTTGAAATTTCATCATTATAGACCATTTTGGTATCGTTCGACAGGTCCGGAGTCATCGTTTTTCATCCGAAAATTGATTTTTTGGACTGTACCAAAAATGATTCAAAATGTCAATTGGATCATGCCTCATGTTGAATAACCACTTTTTAAACCCTCACAGTGACCAAAATTGCCATTTTTACAGAGTTTTGCTTACTCAAAAGCTTCCATTTTGACCCGTTTCAGGCACAGAAATGACTTTAAACACACTTATTCTAGTTGACAAAGTCATAATTCACATCCAACAGTAATTTAGAGTCAAAAGATTAAATGTTGAAATTTCATCGTTATAGACCATTTTATGATCGTTCGACAGGTCCGGAGTCATCGTTTTTCATCCGAAAATTGATTTTTTGGACTGTACCAAAAATGATTCAAAATGTCAATTGGATCATGCCTCATGTTGAATAACCACTTTTTAAACCCTCACAGTGACCAAAATTGCCATTTTTACAGAGTTTTGCTTACTCAAAAGCTTCCATTTTGACCCGTTTCAGGCACAGAAATGACTTTAAACACACTTATTCTAGTTGACAAAGTCATAATTCACATCCAACAGTAATTTAGAGTCAAAAGATTAAATGTTGAAATTTCATCATTATAGACCATTTTGGTATCGTTCGACAGGTCCGGAGTCATCGTTTTTCATCCGAAAATTGATTTTTTGGACTGTACCAAAAATGATTCAAAATGTCAATTGGATCATGCCTCATGTTGAATAACCACTTTTTAAACCCTCACAGTGACCAAAATTGCCATTTTTACAGAGTTTTGCTTACTCAAAAGCTTCCATTTTGACCCGTTTCAGGCACAGAAATGACTTTAAACACACTTATTCTAGTTGACAAAGTCATAATTCACATCCAACAGTCATTTAGTGTCAAAAGATTAAATGTTGAAATTTCATCATTATAGACCATTTTGGGATCGTTCGACAGGTCCGGAGTCATCGTTTTTCATCCGAAAATTGATTTTTTGGACTGTACCAAAAATGATTCAAAATGTCAATTGGATCATGCCTCATGTTGAATAACCACTTTTTAAACCCTCACAGTGACCAAAATTGCCATTTTAACAGAGTTTTGCTTACTCAAAAGCTTCAATTTTGACCCGTTTCAGGCACAGAAATGACTTTAAACACACTTATTTTAGTTGACAAAGTCCTAATTCACATCCAACAGTAATTTAGAGTCAAAAGATTAAATGTTAAAATTTCATCATTATAGACCATTTTGGGATCGTTCGACAGGTCCGGAGTCATCGTTTTTCATCCGAAAATTGATTTTTTGGACTGTACCAAAAATGATTCAAAATGTCAATTGGATCATGCCTCATGTTGAATAACCACTTTTTAAACCCTCACAGTGACCAAAATTGCCATTTTTACAGAGTTTTGCTTACTCAAAAGCTTCCATTTTGACCCGTTTCAGGCACAGAAATGACTTTAAACACACTTATTCTAGTTGACAAAGTCATAATTCACATCCAACAGTCCTTTAGTGTCAAAAGATTAAATGTTGAAATTTCATCATTATAGACCATTTTGGGATCGTTCGACAGGTCCGGAGTCATCGTTTTTCATCCGAAAATTAATTTTTTGGACTGTACCAAAAATGATTCAAAATGTCAATTGGATCATGCCTCATGTTGAATAACCACTTTTTAAACCCTCACAGTGACCAAAATTGCCATTTTAACAGAGTTTTGCTTACTCAAAAGCTTCAATTTTGACCCGTTTCAGGCACAGAAATGACTTTAAACACACTTATTTTAGTTGACAAAGTCCTAATTCACATCCAACAGTAATTTAGAGTCAAAAGATTAAATGTTAAAATTTCATCATTATAGACCATTTTGGGATCGTTCGACAGGTCCGGAGTCATCGTTTTTCATCCGAAAATTGATTTTTTGGACTGTACCAAAAATGATTCAAAATGTCAATTGGATCATGCCTCATGTTGAATAACCACTTTTTAAACCCTCACAGTGACCAAAATTGCCATTTTTACAGAGTTTTGCTTACTCAAAAGCTTCCATTTTGACCCGTTTCAGGCACAGAAATGACTTTAAACACACTTATTCTAGTTGACAAAGTCATAATTCACATCCAACAGTCCTTTAGTGTCAAAAGATTAAATGTTGAAATTTCATCATTATAGACCATTTTGGGATCGTTCGACAGGTCCGGAGTCATCGTTTTTCATCCGAAAATTAATTTTTTGGACTGTACCAAAAATGATTCAAAATGTCAATTGGATCATGCCTCATGTTGAATAACCACTTTTTAAACCCTCACAGTGACCAAAATTGCCATTTTTACAGAGTTTTGCTTACTCAAAAGCTTCCATTTTGACCCGTTTCAGGCACAGAAATGACTTTAAACACACCTATTCTAGTTGACAAAGTCATAATTCACATCCAACAGTAATTTAGAGTCAAAAGATTAAATGTTGAAATTTCATCATTATAGACCATTTTGGTATCGTTCGACAGGTCCGGAGTCATCGTTTTTCATCCGAAAATTTATTTTTTGGACTGTACCAACAATGATTCAAAATGTCAATTGGATCATGCCTCATGTTGAATAACCACTTTTTAAACCCCCACAGTGACCAAAATTGCCATATTTACAGAGTTTTGCTTACTCAAAAGCTTCCATTTTGACCCGTTTCAGGCACAGAAATGACTTTAAACACACTTATTCTAGTTGACAAAGTCATAATTCACATCCAACAGTAATTTAGAGTCAAAAGATTAAATGTTGAAATTTCATCATTATAGACCATTTTGGGAACGTTCGACATGTCCGGAGTCATCGTTTTTCATCCGAAAATTGATTTTTTGGACTGTACCAAAAATGATTCAAAATGTCAATTGGATCATGCCTCATGTTGAATAACCACTTTTTAAACCCTCACAGTGACCAAAATTGCCATTTTAACAGAGTTTTGCTTACTCAAAAGCTTCCATTTTGACCCGTTTCAGGCACAGAAATGACTTTAAACACACTTATTCTAGTTGACAAAGTCATAATTCACATCCAACAGTAATTTAGAGTCAAAAGATTAAATGTTGAAATTTCATCAATATAGACCATTTTGGTATCGTTCGACAGGTCCGGAGTCATCGTTTTTCATCCGAAAATTGATTTTTTGGACTGTACCAAAAATGATTCAAAATGTCAATTGGATCATGCCTCATGTTGAATAACCACTTTTTAAACCCTCACAGTGACCAAAATTGCCATTTTTACAGAGTTTTGCTTACTCAAAAGCTTCCATTTTGACCCGTTTCAGGCACAGAAATGACTTTAAACACACTTATTCTAGTTGACAAAGTCATAATTCACATCCAACAGTAATTTAGAGTCAAAAGATTAAATGTTGAAATTTCATCGTTATAGACCATTTTATGATCGTTCGACAGGTCCGGAGTCATCGTTTTTCATCCGAAAATTGATTTTTTGGACTGTACCAAAAATGATTCAAAATGTCAATTGGATCATGCCTCATGTTGAATAACCACTTTTTAAACCCTCACAGTGACCAAAATTGCCATTTTTACAGAGTTTTGCTTACTCAAAAGCTTCCATTTTGACCCGTTTCAGGCACAGAAATGACTTTAAACACACTTATTCTAGTTGACAAAGTCATAATTCACATCCAACAGTAATTTAGAGTCAAAAGATTAAATGTTGAAATTTCATCATTATAGACCATTTTGGTATCGTTCGACAGGTCCGGAGTCATCGTTTTTCATCCGAAAATTGATTTTTTGGACTGTACCAAAAATGATTCAAAATGTCAATTGGATCATGCCTCATGTTGAATAACCACTTTTTAAACCCTCACAGTGACCAAAATTGCCATTTTTACAGAGTTTTGCTTACTCAAAAGCTTCCATTTTGACCCGTTTCAGGCACAGAAATGACTTTAAACACACTTATTCTAGTTGACAAAGTCATAATTCACATCCAACAGTCATTTAGTGTCAAAAGATTAAATGTTGAAATTTCATCATTATAGACCATTTTGGGATCGTTCGACAGGTCCGGAGTCATCGTTTTTCATCCGAAAATTGATTTTTTGGACTGTACCAAAAATGATTCAAAATGTCAATTGGATCATGCCTCATGTTGAATAACCACTTTTTAAACCCTCACAGTGACCAAAATTGCCATTTTAACAGAGTTTTGCTTACTCAAAAGCTTCCATTTTGACCCGTTTCAGGCACAGAAATGACTTTAAACACACTTATTCTAGTTGACAAAGTCATAATTCACATCCAACAGTCCTTTAGTGTCAAAAGATTAAATGTTGAAATTTCATCATTATAGACCATTTTGGGATCGTTCGACAGGTCCGGAGTCATCGTTTTTCATCCGAAAATTAATTTTTTGGACTGTACCAAAAATGATTCAAAATGTCAATTGGATCATGCCTCATGTTGAATAACCACTTTTTAAACCCTCACAGTGACCAAAATTGCCATTTTTACAGAGTTTTGCTTACTCAAAAGCTTCCATTTTGACCCGTTTCAGGCACAGAAATGACTTTAAACACACCTATTCTAGTTGACAAAGTCATAATTCACATCCAACAGTAATTTAGAGTCAAAAGATTAAATGTTGAAATTTCATCATTATAGACCATTTTGGTATCGTTCGACAGGTCCGGAGTCATCGTTTTTCATCCGAAAATTTATTTTTTGGACTGTACCAACAATGATTCAAAATGTCAATTGGATCATGCCTCATGTTGAATAACCACTTCTTAAACCCCCACAGTGACCAAAATTGCCATATTTACAGAGTTTTGCTTACTCAAAAGCTTCCATTTTGACCCGTTTCAGGCACAGAAATGACTTTAAACACACTTATTCTAGTTGACAAAGTCATAATTCACATCCAACAGTAATTTAGAGTCAAAAGATTAAATGTTGAAATTTCATCATTATAGACCATTTTGGGAACGTTCGACATGTCCGGAGTCATCGTTTTTCATCCGAAAATTGATTTTTTGGACTGTACCAAAAATGATTCAAAATGTCAATTGGATCATGCCTCATGTTGAATAACCACTTTTTAAACCCTCACAGTGACCAAAATTGCCATTTTAACAGAGTTTTGCTTACTCAAAAGCTTCCATTTTGACCCGTTTCAGGCACAGAAATGACTTTAAACACACTTATTCTAGTTGACAAAGTCATAATTCACATCCAACAGTAATTTAGAGTCAAAAGATTAAATGTTGAAATTTCATCATTATAGACCATTTTGGTATCGTTCGACAGGTCCGGAGTCATCGTTTTTCATCCGAAAATTGATTTTTTGGACTGTACCAAAAATGATTCAAAATGTCAATTGGATCATGCCTCATGTTGAATAACCACTTTTTAAACCCTCACAGTGACCAAAATTGCCATTTTTACAGAGTTTTGCTTACTCAAAAGCTTCCATTTTGACCCGTTTCAGGCACAGAAATGACTTTAAACACACTTATTCTAGTTGACAAAGTCATAATTCACATCCAACAGTAATTTAGAGTCAAAAGATTAAATGTTGAAATTTCATCGTTATAGACCATTTTATGATCGTTCGACAGGTCCGGAGTCATCGTTTTTCATCCGAAAATTGATTTTTTGGACTGTACCAAAAATGATTCAAAATGTCAATTGGATCATGCCTCATGTTGAATAACCACTTTTTAAACCCTCACAGTGACCAAAATTGCCATTTTTACAGAGTTTTGCTTACTCAAAAGCTTCCATTTTGACCCGTTTCAGGCACAGAAATGACTTTAAACACACTTATTCTAGTTGACAAAGTCATAATTCACATCCAACAGTAATTTAGAGTCAAAAGATTAAATGTTGAAATTTCATCATTATAGACCATTTTGGTATCGTTCGACAGGTCCGGAGTCATCGTTTTTCATCCGAAAATTGATTTTTTGGACTGTACCAAAAATGATTCAAAATGTCAATTGGATCATGCCTCATGTTGAATAACCACTTTTTAAACCCTCACAGTGACCAAAATTGCCATTTTTACAGAGTTTTGCTTACTCAAAAGCTTCCATTTTGACCCGTTTCAGGCACAGAAATGACTTTAAACACACTTATTCTAGTTGACAAAGTCATAATTCACATCCAACAGTCATTTAGTGTCAAAAGATTAAATGTTGAAATTTCATCATTATAGACCATTTTGGGATCGTTCGACAGGTCCGGAGTCATCGTTTTTCATCCGAAAATTGATTTTTTGGACTGTACCAAAAATGATTCAAAATGTCAATTGGATCATGCCTCATGTTGAATAACCACTTTTTAAACCCTCACAGTGACCAAAATTGCCATTTTAACAGAGTTTTGCTTACTCAAAAGCTTCCATTTTGACCCGTTTCAGGCACAGAAATGACTTTAAACACACTTATTCTAGTTGACAAAGTCATAATTCACATCCAACAGTAATTTAGAGTCAAAAGATTAAATGTTGAAATTTCATAATTATAGACCATTTTGGTATCGTTCGACAGGTCCGGAGTCATCGTTTTTCATCCGAAAATTGATTTTTTGGACTGTACCAAAAATGATTCAAAATGTCAATTGGATCATGCCTCATGTTGAATAACCACTTTTTAAACCCTCACAGTGACCAAAATTGCCATTTTTACAGAGTTTTGCTTACTCAAAAGCTTCCATTTTGACCCGTTTCAGGCACAGAAATGACTTTAAACACACTTATTCTAGTTGACAAAGTCATAATTCACATCCAACAGTAATTTAGAGTCAAAAGATTAAATGTTGAAATTTCATCGTTATAGACCATTTTATGATCGTTCGACAGGTCCGGAGTCATCGTTTTTCATCCGAAAATTGATTTTTTGGACTGTACCAAAAATGATTCAAAATGTCAATTGGATCATGCCTCATGTTGAATAACCACTTTTTAAACCCTCACAGTGACCAAAATTGCCATTTTTACAGAGTTTTGCTTACTCAAAAGCTTCCATTTTGATCCGTTTCAGGCACAGAAATGACTTTAAACACACTTATTCTAGTTGACAAAGTCATAATTCACATCCAACAGTAATTTAGAGTCAAAAGATTAAATGTTGAAATTTCATCATTATAGACCATTTTGGTATCGTTCGACAGGTCCGGAGTCATCGTTTTTCATCCGAAAATTGATTTTTTGGACTGTACCAAAAATGATTCAAAATGTCAATTGGATCATGCCTCATGTTGAATAACCACTTTTTAAACCCTCACAGTGACCAAAATTGCCATTTTTACAGAGTTTTGCTTACTCAAAAGCTTCCATTTTGACCCGTTTCAGGCACAGAAATGACTTTAAACACACTTATTCTAGTTGACAAAGTCATAATTCACATCCAACAGTCATTTAGTGTCAAAAGATTAAATGTTGAAATTTCATCATTATAGACCATTTTGGGATCGTTCGACAGGTCCGGAGTCATCGTTTTTCATCCGAAAATTGATTTTTTGGACTGTACCAAAAATGATTCAAAATGTCAATTGGATCATGCCTCATGTTGAATAACCACTTTTTAAACCCTCACAGTGACCAAAATTGCCATTTTAACAGAGTTTTGCTTACTCAAAAGCTTCCATTTTGACCCGTTTCAGGCACAGAAATGACTTTAAACACACTTATTCTAGTTGACAAAGTCATAATTCACATCCAACAGTAATTTAGAGTCAAAAGATTAAATGTTGAAATTTCATCATTATAGACCATTTTGGTATCGTTCGACAGGTCCGGAGTCATCGTTTTTCATCCGAAAATTGATTTTTTGGACTGTACCAAAAATGATTCAAAATGTCAATTGGATCATGCCTCATGTTGAATAACCACTTTTTAAACCCTCACAGTGACCAAAATTGCCATTTTTACAGAGTTTTGCTTACTCAAAAGCTTCCATTTTGACCCGTTTCAGGCACAGAAATGACTTTAAACACACTTATTCTAGTTGACAAAGTCATAATTCACATCCAACAGTAATTTAGAGTCAAAAGATTAAATGTTGAAATTTCATCGTTATAGACCATTTTATGATCGTTCGACAGGTCCGGAGTCATCGTTTTTCATCCGAAAATTGATTTTTTGGACTGTACCAAAAATGATTCAAAATGTCAATTGGATCATGCCTCATGTTGAATAACCACTTTTTAAACCCTCACAGTGACCAAAATTGCCATTTTTACAGAGTTTTGCTTACTCAAAAGCTTCCATTTTGACCCGTTTCAGGCACAGAAATGACTTTAAACACCCTTATTCTAGTTGACAAAGTCATAATTCACATCCAACAGTCCTTTAGTGTCAAAAGATTAAATGTTGAAATTTCATCATTATTGACCATTTTGGGATCGTTCGACAGGTCCGGAGTCATCGTTTTTCATCCGAAAATTGATTTTTTGGACTGTACCAAAAATGATTCAAAATGTCAATTGGATCATGCCTCATGTTGAATAACCACTTTTTAAACCCTCACAGTGACCAAAATTGCCATTTTTACAGAGTTTTGCTTACTCAAAAGCTTCCATTTTGACCCGTTTCAGGCACAGAAATGACTTTAAACACACCTATTCTAGTTGACAAAGTCATAATTCACATCCAACAGTAATTTAGAGTCAAAAGATTAAATGTTGAAATTTCATCATTATAGACCATTTTGGTATCGTTCGACAGGTCCGGAGTCATCGTTTTTCATCCGAAAATTGATTTTTTGGACTGTACCAACAATGATTCAAAATGTCAATTGGATCATGCCTCATGTTGAATAACCACTTTTTAAACCCCCACAGTGACCAAAATTGCCATATTTACAGAGTTTTGCTTACTCAAAAGCTTCCATTTTGACCCGTTTCAGGCACAGAAATGACTTTAAACACACTTATTCTAGTTGACAAAGTCATAATTCACATCCAACAGTAATTTAGAGTCAAAAGATTAAATGTTGAAATTTCATCATTATAGACCATTTTGGGAGCGTTCGACATGTCCGGAGTCATCGTTTTTCATCCGAAAATTGATTTTTTGGACTGTACCAAAAATGATTCAAAATGTCAATTGGATCAGCCTCATGTTGAATAACCACTTTTTAAACCATCACAGTGACCAAAATTGCCATTTTAACAGAGTTTTGCTTACTCAAAAGCTTCCATTTTGACCCGTTTCAGGCACAGAAATGACTTTAAACACACTTATTCTAGTTGACAAAGTCATAATTCACATCCAACAGTAATTTAGAGTCAAAAGATTAAATGTTGAAATTTCATCATTATAGACCATTTTGGTATCGTTCGACAGGTCCGGAGTCATCGTTTTTCATCCGAAAATTGATTTTTTGGACTGTACCAAAAATGATTCAAAATGTCAATTGGATCATGCCTCATGTTGAATAACCACTTTTTAAACCCTCACAGTGACCAAAATTGCCATTTTTACAGAGTTTTGCTTACTCAAAAGCTTCCATTTTGACCCGTTTCAGGCACAGAAATGACTTTAAACACACTTATTCTAGTTGACAAAGTCATAATTCACATCCAACAGTAATTTAGAGTCAAAAGATTAAATGTTGAAATTTCATCGTTATAGACCATTTTATGATCGTTCGACAGGTCCGGAGTCATCGTTTTTCATCCGAAAATTGATTTTTTGGACTGTACCAAAAATGATTCAAAATGTCAATTGGATCATGCCTCATGTTGAATAACCACTTTTTAAACCCTCACAGTGACCAAAATTGCCATTTTTACAGAGTTTTGCTTACTCAAAAGCTTCAATTTTGACCCGTTTCAGGCACAGAAATGACTCTAAACACACTTATTTTAGTTGACAAAGTCCTAATTCACATCCAACAGTAATTTAGAGTCAAAAGATTAAATGTTAAAATTTCATCATTATAGACCATTTTGGGATCGTTCGACAGGTCCGGAGTCATCGTTTTTCATCCGAAAATTGATTTTTTGGACTGTACCAAAAATGATTCAAAATGTCAATTGGATCATGCCTCATGTTGAATAACCACTTTTTAAACCCTCACAGTGACCAAAATTGCCATTTTTACAGAGTTTTGCTTACTCAAAAGCTTCAATTTTGACCCGTTTCAGGCACAGAAATGACTTTAAACACACTTATTTTAGTTGACAAAGTCCTAATTCACATCCAACAGTAATTTAGAGTCAAAAGATTAAATGTTAAAATTTCATCATTATAGACCATTTTGGGATCGTTCGACAGGTCCGGAGTCATCGTTTTTCATCCGAAAATTGATTTTTTGGACTGTACCAAAAATGATTCAAAATGTCAATTGGATCATTCCTCATGTTGAATAACCACTTTTTAAACCCTCACAGTGACAAAAAATTGCAATTTTTACAGAGTTTTGCTTACTCAAAAGCTTCCATTTTGACCCGTTTCAGGCACAGAAATGACTTTAAACACACTTATTCTAGTTGACAAAGTCATAATTCACATCCAACAGTCATTTAGAGTCAAAAGATTAAATGTTGAAATTTCATCATTATAGACCATTTTGGGATCGTTCGACAGGTCCGGAGTCATCGTTTTTCATCCGAAAATTGATTTTTTGGACTGTACCAAAAATGATTCAAAATGTCAATTGGATCATGCCTCATGTTGAATAACCACTTTTTAAACCCTCACAGTGACCAAAATTGCCATTTTTACAGAGTTTTGCTTACTCAAAAGCTTCCATTTTGACCCGTTTCAGGCACAGAAATGACTTTAAACACACTTATTCTAGTTGACAAAGTCATAATTCACATCCAACAGTCCTTTAGTGTCAAAAGATTAAATGTTGAAATTTCATCATTATAGACCATTTTGGGATCGTTCGACAGGTCCGGAGTCATCGTTTTTCATCCGAAAATTGATTTTTTGGACTGTACCAAAAATGATTCAAAATGTCAATTGGATCATGCCTCATGTTGAATAACCACTTTTTAAACCCTCACAGTGACCAAAATTGCCATTTTTACAGAGTTTTGCTTACTCAAAAGCTTCCATTTTGACCCGTTTCAGGCACAGAAATGACTTTAAACACACCTATTCTAGTTGACAAAGTCATAATTCACATCCAACAGTAATTTAGAGTCAAAAGATTAAATGTTGAAATTTCATCATTATAGACCATTTTGGTATTGTTCGACAGGTCCGGAGTCATCGTTTTTCATCCGAAAATTGATTTTTTGGACTGTACCAACAATGATTCAAAATGTCAATTGGATCATGCCTCATGTTGAATAACCACTTTTTAAACCCTCACAGTGACCAAAATTGCCATTTTAACAGAGTTTTGCTTACTCAAAAGCTTCCATTTTGACCCGTTTCAGGCACAGAAATGACTTTAAACACACTTATTCTAGTTGACAAAGTCATAATTCACATCCAACAGTAATTTAGAGTCAAAAGATTAAATGTTGAAATTTCATCATTATAGACCATTTTGGTATCGTTCGACAGGTCCGGAGTCATCGTTTTTCATCCGAAAATTGATTTTTTGGACTGTACCAAAAATGATTCAAAATGTCAATTGGATCATGCCTCATGTTGAATAACCACTTTTTAAACCCTCACAGTGACCAAAATTGCCATTTTTACAGAGTTTTGCTTACTCAAAAGCTTCCATTTTGACCCGTTTCAGGCACAGAAATGACTTTAAACACACTTATTCTAGTTGACAAAGTCATAATTCACATCCAACAGTAATTTAGAGTCAAAAGATTAAATGTTGAAATTTCATCGTTATAGACCATTTTATGATCGTTCGACAGGTCCGGAGTCATCGTTTTTCATCCGAAAATTGATTTTTTGGACTGTACCAAAAATGATTCAAAATGTCAATTGGATCATGCCTCATGTTGAATAACCACTTTTTAAACCCTCACAGTGACCAAAATTGCCATTTTTACAGAGTTTTGCTTACTCAAAAGCTTCCATTTTGACCCGTTTCAGGCACAGAAATGACTTTAAACACACTTATTCTAGTTGACAAAGTCATAATTCACATCCAACAGTAATTTAGAGTCAAAAGATTAAATGTTGAAATTTCATCATTATAGACCATTTTGGTATCGTTCGACAGGTCCGGAGTCATCGTTTTTCATCCGAAAATTGATTTTTTGGACTGTACCAAAAATGATTCAAAATGTCAATTGGATCATGCCTCATGTTGAATAACCACTTTTTAAACCCTCACAGTGACCAAAATTGCCATTTTTACAGAGTTTTGCTTACTCAAAAGCTTCCATTTTGACCCGTTTCAGGCACAGAAATGACTTTAAACACACTTATTCTAGTTGACAAAGTCATAATTCACATCCAACAGTCATTTAGTGTCAAAAGATTAAATGTTGAAATTTCATCATTATAGACCATTTTGGGATCGTTCGACAGGTCCGGAGTCATCGTTTTTCATCCGAAAATTGATTTTTTGGACTGTACCAAAAATGATTCAAAATGTCAATTGGATCATGCCTCATGTTGAATAACCACTTTTTAAACCCTCACAGTGACCAAAATTGCCATTTTAACAGAGTTTTGCTTACTCAAAAGCTTCAATTTTGACCCGTTTCAGGCACAGAAATGACTTTAAACACACTTATTTTAGTTGACAAAGTCCTAATTCACATCCAACAGTAATTTAGAGTCAAAAGATTAAATGTTAAAATTTCATCATTATAGACCATTTTGGGATCGTTCGACAGGTCCGGAGTCATCGTTTTTCATCCGAAAATTGATTTTTTGGACTGTACCAAAAATGATTCAAAATGTCAATTGGATCATGCCTCATGTTGAATAACCACTTTTTAAACCCTCACAGTGACCAAAATTGCCATTTTTACAGAGTTTTGCTTACTCAAAAGCTTCCATTTTGACCCGTTTCAGGCACAGAAATGACTTTAAACACACTTATTCTAGTTGACAAAGTCATAATTCACATCCAACAGTCCTTTAGTGTCAAAAGATTAAATGTTGAAATTTCATCATTATAGACCATTTTGGGATCGTTCGACAGGTCCGGAGTCATCGTTTTTCATCCGAAAATTGATTTTTTGGACTGTACCAAAAATGATTCAAAATGTCAATTGGATCATGCCTCATGTTGAATAACCACTTTTTAAACCCTCACAGTGACCAAAATTGCCATTTTTACAGAGTTTTGCTTACTCAAAAGCTTCCATTTTGACCCGTTTCAGGCACAGAAATGACTTTAAACACACCTATTCTAGTTGACAAAGTCATAATTCACATCCAACAGTAATTTAGAGTCAAAAGATTAAATGTTGAAATTTCATCATTATAGACCATTTTGGTATTGTTCGACAGGTCCGGAGTCATCGTTTTTCATCCGAAAATTGATTTTTTGGACTGTACCAACAATGATTCAAAATGTCAATTGGATCATGCCTCATGTTGAATAACCACTTTTTAAACCCTCACAGTGACCAAAATTGCCATTTTAACAGAGTTTTGCTTACTCAAAAGCTTCCATTTTGACCCGTTTCAGGCACAGAAATGACTTTAAACACACTTATTCTAGTTGACAAAGTCATAATTCACATCCAACAGTAATTTAGAGTCAAAAGATTAAATGTTGAAATTTCATCATTATAGACCATTTTGGTATCGTTCGACAGGTCCGGAGTCATCGTTTTTCATCCGAAAATTGATTTTTTGGACTGTACCAAAAATGATTCAAAATGTCAATTGGATCATGCCTCATGTTGAATAACCACTTTTTAAACCCTCACAGTGACCAAAATTGCCATTTTTACAGAGTTTTGCTTACTCAAAAGCTTCCATTTTGACCCGTTTCAGGCACAGAAATGACTTTAAACACACTTATTCTAGTTGACAAAGTCATAATTCACATCCAACAGTAATTTAGAGTCAAAAGATTAAATGTTGAAATTTCATCGTTATAGACCATTTTATGATCGTTCGACAGGTCCGGAGTCATCGTTTTTCATCCGAAAATTGATTTTTTTGGACTGTACCAAAAATGATTCAAAATGTCAATTGGATCATGCCTCATGTTGAATAACCACTTTTTAAACCCTCACAGTGACCAAAATTGCCATTTTTACAGAGTTTTGCTTACTCAAAAGCTTCCATTTTGACCCGTTTCAGGCACAGAAATGACTTTAAACACACTTATTCTAGTTGACAAAGTCATAATTCACATCCAACAGTAATTTAGAGTCAAAAGATTAAATGTTGAAATTTCATCATTATAGACCATTTTGGTATCGTTCGACAGGTCCGGAGTCATCGTTTTTCATCCGAAAATTGATTTTTTGGACTGTACCAAAAATGATTCAAAATGTCAATTGGATCATGCCTCATGTTGAATAACCACTTTTTAAACCCTCACAGTGACCAAAATTGCCATTTTTACAGAGTTTTGCTTACTCAAAAGCTTCCATTTTGACCCGTTTCAGGCACAGAAATGACTTTAAACACACTTATTCTAGTTGACAAAGTCATAATTCACATCCAACAGTCATTTAGTGTCAAAAGATTAAATGTTGAAATTTCATCATTATAGACCATTTTGGGATCGTTCGACAGGTCCGGAGTCATCGTTTTTCATCCGAAAATTGATTTTTTGGACTGTACCAAAAATGATTCAAAATGTCAATTGGATCATGCCTCATGTTGAATAACCACTTTTTAAACCCTCACAGTGACCAAAATTGCCATTTTAACAGAGTTTTGCTTACTCAAAAGCTTCCATTTTGACCCGTTTCAGGCACAGAAATGACTTTAAACACACTTATTCTAGTTGACAAAGTCATAATTCACATCCAACAGTAATTTAGAGTCAAAAGATTAAATGTTGAAATTTCATCATTATAGACCATTTTGGTATCGTTCGACAGGTCCGGAGTCATCGTTTTTCATCCGAAAATTGATTTTTTGGACTGTACCAAAAATGATTCAAAATGTCAATTGGATCATGCCTCATGTTGAATAACCACTTTTTAAACCCTCACAGTGACCAAAATTGCCATTTTTACAGAGTTTTGCTTACTCAAAAGCTTCCATTTTGACCCGTTTCAGGCACAGAAATGACTTTAAACACACTTATTCTAGTTGACAAAGTCATAATTCACATCCAACAGTAATTTAGAGTCAAAAGATTAAATGTTGAAATTTCATCGTTATAGACCATTTTATGATCGTTCGACAGGTCCGGAGTCATCGTTTTTCATCCGAAAATTGATTTTTTGGACTGTACCAAAAATGATTCAAAATGTCAATTGGATCATGCCTCATGTTGAATAACCACTTTTTAAACCCTCACAGTGACCAAAATTGCCATTTTTACAGAGTTTTGCTTACTCAAAAGCTTCCATTTTGATCCGTTTCAGGCACAGAAATGACTTTAAACACACTTATTCTAGTTGACAAAGTCATAATTCACATCCAACAGTAATTTAGAGTCAAAAGATTAAATGTTGAAATTTCATCATTATAGACCATTTTGGTATCGTTCGACAGGTCCGGAGTCATCGTTTTTCATCCGAAAATTGATTTTTTGGACTGTACCAAGAATGATTCAAAATGTCAATTGGATCATGCCTCATGTTGAATAACCACTTTTTAAACCCTCACAGTGACCAAAATTGCCATTTTTACAGAGTTTTGCTTACTCAAAAGCTTCCATTTTGACCCGTTTCAGGCACAGAAATGACTTTAAACACACTTATTCTAGTTGACAAAGTCATAATTCACATCCAACAGTAATTTAGAGTCAAAAGATTAAATGTTGAAATTTCATCGTTATAGACCATTTTATGATCGTTCGACAGGTCCGGAGTCATCGTTTTTCATCCGAAAATTGATTTTTTGGACTGTACCAAAAATGATTCAAAATGTCAATTGGATCATGCCTCATGTTGAATAACCACTTTTTAAACCCTCACAGTGACCAAAATTGCCATTTTTACAGAGTTTTGCTTACTCAAAAGCTTCCATTTTGATCCGTTTCAGGCACAGAAATGACTTTAAACACACTTATTCTAGTTGACAAAGTCATAATTCACATCCAACAGTAATTTAGAGTCAAAAGATTAAATGTTGAAATTTCATCATTATAGACCATTTTGGTATCGTTCGACAGGTCCGGAGTCATCGTTTTTCATCCGAAAATTGATTTTTTGGACTGTACCAAAAATGATTCAAAATGTCAATTGGATCATGCCTCATGTTGAATAACCACTTTTTAAACCCTCACAGTGACCAAAATTGCCATTTTTACAGAGTTTTGCTTACTCAAAAGCTTCCATTTTGACCCGTTTCAGGCACAGAAATGACTTTAAACACACTTATTCTAGTTGACAAAGTCATAATTCACATCCAACAGTAATTTAGAGTCAAAAGATTAAATGTTGAAATTTCATCATTATAGACCATTTTGGTATCGTTCGACAGGTCCGGAGTCATCGTTTTTCATCCGAAAATTGATTTTTTGGACTGTACCAAAAATGATTCAAAATGTCAATTGGATCATGCCTCATGTTGAATAACCACTTTTTAAACCCTCACAGTGACCAAAATTGCCATTTTTACAGAGTTTTGCTTACTCAAAAGCTTCCATTTTGACCCGTTTCAGGCACAAAAATGACTTTAAACACACTTATTCTAGTTGACAAAGTCATAATTCACATCCAACAGTCATTTAGTGTCAAAAGATTAAATGTTGAAATTTCATCATTATAGACCATTTTGGGATCGTTCGACAGGTCCGGAGTCATCGTTTTTCATCCGAAAATTGATTTTTTGGACTGTACCAAAAATGATTCAAAATGTCAATTGGATCATGCCTCATGTTGAATAACCACTTTTTAAACCCTCACAGTGACCAAAATTGCCATTTTAACAGAGTTTTGCTTACTCAAAAGCTTCCATTTTGACCCGTTTCAGGCACAGAAATGACTTTAAACACACTTATTCTAGTTGACAAAGTCATAATTCACATCCAACAGTCATTTAGAGTCAAAAGATTAAATGTTGAAATTTCATCATTATAGACCATTTTGGGATCGTTCGACAGGTCCGGAGTCATCGTTTTTCATCCGAAAATTGATTTTTTGGACTGTACCAAAAATGATTCAAAATGTCAATTGGATCATGCCTCATGTTGAATAACCACTTTTTAAACCCTCACAGTGACCAAAATTGCCATTTTTACAGAGTTTTGCTTACTCAAAAGCTTCCATTTTGACCCGTTTCAGGCACAGAAATGACTTTAAACACACTTATTCTAGTTGACAAAGTCATAATTCACATCCAACAGTCCTTTAGTGTCAAAAGATTAAATGTTGAAATTTCATCATTATTGACCATTTTGGGATCGTTCGACAGGTCCGGAGTCATCGTTTTTCATCCGAAAATTGATTTTTTGGACTGTACCAAAAATGATTCAAAATGTCAATTGGATCATGCCTCATGTTGAATAACCACTTTTTAAACCCTCACAGTGACCAAAATTGCCATTTTTACAGAGTTTTGCTTACTCAAAAGCTTCCATTTTGACCCGTTTCAGGCACAGAAATGACTTTAAACACACCTATTCTAGTTGACAAAGTCATAATTCACATCCAACAGTAATTTAGAGTCAAAAGATTAAATGTTGAAATTTCATCATTATAGACCATTTTGGTATCGTTCGACAGGTCCGGAGTCATCGTTTTTCATCCGAAAATTGATTTTTTGGACTGTACCAACAATGATTCAAAATGTCAATTGGATCATGCCTCATGTTGAATAACCACTTTTTAAACCCCCACAGTGACCAAAATTGCCATATTTACAGAGTTTTGCTTACTCAAAAGCTTCCATTTTGACCCGTTTCAGGCACAGAAATGACTTTAAACACACTTATTCTAGTTGACAAAGTCATAATTCACATCCAACAGTAATTTAGAGTCAAAAGATTAAATGTTGAAATTTCATCATTATAGACCATTTTGGGAACGTTCGACATGTCCGGAGTCATCGTTTTTCATCCGAAAATTGATTTTTTGGACTGTACCAAAAATGATTCAAAATGTCAATTGGATCAGCCTCATGTTGAATAACCACTTTTTAAACCCTCACAGTGACCAAAATTGCCATTTTAACAGAGTTTTGCTTACTCAAAAGCTTCCATTTTGACCCGTTTCAGGCACAGAAATGACTTTAAACACACTTATTCTAGTTGACAAAGTCATAATTCACATCCAACAGTAATTTAGAGTCAAAAGATTAAATGTTGAAATTTCATCATTATAGACCATTTTGGTATCGTTCGACAGGTCCGGAGTCATCGTTTTTCATCCGAAAATTGATTTTTTGGACTGTACCAAAAATTATTCAAAATGTCAATTGGATCATGCCTCATGTTGAATAACCACTTTTTAAACCCTCACAGTGACCAAAATTGCCATTTTTACAGAGTTTTGCTTACTCAAAAGCTTCCATTTTGACCCGTTTCAGGCACAGAAATGACTTTAAACACACTTATTCTAGTTGACAAAGTCATAATTCACATCCAACAGTAATTTAGAGTCAAAAGATTAAATGTTGAAATTTCATCGTTATAGACCATTTTATGATCGTTCGACAGGTCCGGAGTCATCGTTTTTCATCCGAAAATTGATTTTTTGGACTGTACCAAAAATGATTCAAAATGTCAATTGGATCATGCCTCATGTTGAATAACCACTTTTTAAACCCTCACAGTGACCAAAATTGCCATTTTTACAGAGTTTTGCTTACTCAAAAGCTTCAATTTTGACCCGTTTCAGGCACAGAAATGACTCTAAACACACTTATTTTAGTTGACAAAGTCCTAATTCACATCCAACAGTAATTTAGAGTCAAAAGATTAAATGTTAAAATTTCATCATTATAGACCATTTTGGGATCGTTCGACAGGTCCGGAGTCATCGTTTTTCATCCGAAAATTGATTTTTTGGACTGTACCAAAAATGATTCAAAATGTCAATTGGATCATGCCTCATGTTGAATAACCACTTTTTAAACCCTCACAGTGACCAAAATTGCCATTTTTACAGAGTTTTGCTTACTCAAAAGCTTCAATTTTGACCCGTTTCAGGCACAGAAATGACTTTAAACACACTTATTTTAGTTGACAAAGTCCTAATTCACATCCAACAGTAATTTAGAGTCAAAAGATTAAATGTTGAAATTTCATCATTATAGACCATTTTGGGATCGTTCGACAGGTCCGGAGTCATCGTTTTTCATCCGAAAATTGATTTTTTGGACTGTACCAAAAATGATTCAAAATGTCAATTGGATCATGCCTCATGTTGAATAACCACTTTTTAAACCCTCACAGTGACCAAAATTGCCATTTTTACAGAGTTTTGCTTACTCAAAAGCTTCCATTTTGACCCGTTTCAGGCACAGAAATGACTTTAAACACACCTATTCTAGTTGACAAAGTCATAATTCACATCCAACAGTAATTTAGAGTCAAAAGATTAAATGTTGAAATTTCATCATTATAGACCATTTTGGGATCGTTCGACAGGTCCGGAGTCATCGTTTTTCATCCGAAAATTGATTTTTTGGACTGTACCAAAAATGATTCAAAATGTCAATTGGATCATGCCTCATGTTGAATAACCACTTTTTAAACCCTCACAGTGACCAAAATTGCCATTTTTACAGAGTTTTGCTTACTCAAAAGCTTCCATTTTGACCCGTTTCAGGCACAGAAATGACTTTAAACACACTTATTCTAGTTGACAAAGTCATAATTCACATCCAACAGTAATTTAGAGTCAAAAGATTAAATGTTGAAATTTCATCATTATAGACCATTTTGGTATCGTTCGACAGGTCCGGAGTCATCGTTTTTCATCCGAAAATTGATTTTTTGGACTGTACCAAAAATGATTCAAAATGTCAATTGGATCATGCCTCATGTTGAATAACCACTTTTTAAACCCTCACAGTGACCAAAATTGCCATTTTTACAGAGTTTTGCTTACTCAAAAGCTTCCATTTTGACCCGTTTCAGGCACAGAAATGACTTTAAACACACTTATTCTAGTTGACAAAGTCATAATTCACATCCAACAGTAATTTAGAGTCAAAAGATTAAATGTTGAAATTTCATCGTTATAGACCATTTTATGATCGTTCGACAGGTCCGGAGTCATCGTTTTTCATCCGAAAATTGATTTTTTGGACTGTACCAAAAATGATTCAAAATGTCAATTGGATCATGCCTCATGTTGAATAACCACTTTTTAAACCCTCACAGTGACCAAAATTGCCATTTTTACAGAGTTTTGCTTACTCAAAAGCTTCCATTTTGATCCGTTTCAGGCACAGAAATGACTTTAAACACACTTATTCTAGTTGACAAAGTCATAATTCACATCCAACAGTAATTTAGAGTCAAAAGATTAAATGTTGAAATTTCATCATTATAGACCATTTTGGGATCGTTCGACAGGTCCGGAGTCATCGTTTTTCATCCGAAAATTGATTTTTTGGACTGTACCAAAAATGATTCAAAATGTCAATTGGATCATGCCTCATGTTGAATAACCACTTTTTAAACCCTCACAGTGACCAAAATTGCCATTTTTACAGAGTTTTGCTTACTCAAAAGCTTCCATTTTGACCCGTTTCAGGCACAGAAATGACTTTAAACACACCTATTCTAGTTGACAAAGTCATAATTCACATCCAACAGTAATTTAGAGTCAAAAGATTAAATGTTGAAATTTCATCATTATAGACCATTTTGGGATCGTTCGACAGGTCCGGAGTCATCGTTTTTCATCCGAAAATTGATTTTTTGGACTGTACCAAAAATGATTCAAAATGTCAATTGGATCATGCCTCATGTTGAATAACCACTTTTTAAACCCTCACAGTGACCAAAATTGCCATTTTTACAGAGTTTTGCTTACTCAAAAGCTTCCATTTTGACCCGTTTCAGGCACAGAAATGACTTTAAACACACTTATTCTAGTTGACAAAGTCATAATTCACATCCAACAGTAATTTAGAGTCAAAAGATTAAATGTTGAAATTTCATCATTATAGACCATTTTGGTATCGTTCGACAGGTCCGGAGTCATCGTTTTTCATCCGAAAATTGATTTTTTGGACTGTACCAAAAATGATTCAAAATGTCAATTGGATCATGCCTCATGTTGAATAACCACTTTTTAAACCCTCACAGTGACCAAAATTGCCATTTTTACAGAGTTTTGCTTACTCAAAAGCTTCCATTTTGACCCGTTTCAGGCACAGAAATGACTTTAAACACACTTATTCTAGTTGACAAAGTCATAATTCACATCCAACAGTAATTTAGAGTCAAAAGATTAAATGTTGAAATTTCATCGTTATAGACCATTTTATGATCGTTCGACAGGTCCGGAGTCATCGTTTTTCATCCGAAAATTGATTTTTTGGACTGTACCAAAAATGATTCAAAATGTCAATTGGATCATGCCTCATGTTGAATAACCACTTTTTAAACCCTCACAGTGACCAAAATTGCCATTTTTACAGAGTTTTGCTTACTCAAAAGCTTCCATTTTGATCCGTTTCAGGCACAGAAATGACTTTAAACACACTTATTCTAGTTGACAAAGTCATAATTCACATCCAACAGTAATTTAGAGTCAAAAGATTAAATGTTGAAATTTCATCATTATAGACCATTTTGGTATCGTTCGACAGGTCCGGAGTCATCGTTTTTCATCCGAAAATTGATTTTTTGGACTGTACCAAAAATGATTCAAAATGTCAATTGGATCATGCCTCATGTTGAATAACCACTTTTTAAACCCTCACAGTGACCAAAATTGCCATTTTTACAGAGTTTTGCTTACTCAAAAGCTTCCATTTTGACCCGTTTCAGGCACAGAAATGACTTTAAACACACTTATTCTAGTTGACAAAGTCATAATTCACATCCAACAGTAATTTAGAGTCAAAAGATTAAATGTTGAAATTTCATCGTTATAGACCATTTTATGATCGTTCGACAGGTCCGGAGTCATCGTTTTTCATCCGAAAATTGATTTTTTGGACTGTACCAAAAATGATTCAAAATGTCAATTGGATCATGCCTCATGTTGAATAACCACTTTTTAAACCCTCACAGTGACCAAAATTGCCATTTTTACAGAGTTTTGCTTACTCAAAAGCTTCCATTTTGATCCGTTTCAGGCACAGAAATGACTTTAAACACACTTATTCTAGTTGACAAAGTCATAATTCACATCCAACAGTAATTTAGAGTCAAAAGATTAAATGTTGAAATTTCATCATTATAGACCATTTTGGTATCGTTCGACAGGTCCGGAGTCATCGTTTTTCATCCGAAAATTGATTTTTTGGACTGTACCAAAAATGATTCAAAATGTCAATTGGATCATGCCTCATGTTGAATAACCACTTTTTAAACCCTCACAGTGACCAAAATTGCCATTTTTACAGAGTTTTGCTTACTCAAAAGCTTCCATTTTGACCCGTTTCAGGCACAGAAATGACTTTAAACACACTTATTCTAGTTGACAAAGTCATAATTCACATCCAACAGTAATTTAGAGTCAAAAGATTAAATGTTGAAATTTCATCATTATAGACCATTTTGGTATCGTTCGACAGGTCCGGAGTCATCGTTTTTCATCCGAAAATTGATTTTTTGGACTGTACCAAAAATGATTCAAAATGTCAATTGGATCATGCCTCATGTTGAATAACCACTTTTTAAACCCTCACAGTGACCAAAATTGCCATTTTTACAGAGTTTTGCTTACTCAAAAGCTTCCATTTTGACCCGTTTCAGGCACAGAAATGACTTTAAACACACTTATTCTAGTTGACAAAGTCATAATTCACATCCAACAGTCATTTAGTGTCAAAAGATTAAATGTTGAAATTTCATCATTATAGACCATTTTGGGATCGTTCGACAGGTCCGGAGTCATCGTTTTTCATCCGAAAATTGATTTTTTGGACTGTACCAAAAATGATTCAAAATGTCAATTGGATCATGCCTCATGTTGAATAACCACTTTTTAAACCCTCACAGTGACCAAAATTGCCATTTTAACAGAGTTTTGCTTACTCAAAAGCTTCCATTTTGACCCGTTTCAGGCACAGAAATGACTTTAAACACACTTATTCTAGTTGACAAAGTCATAATTCACATCCAACAGTCATTTAGAGTCAAAAGATTAAATGTTGAAATTTCATCATTATAGACCATTTTGGGATCGTTCGACAGGTCCGGAGTCATCGTTTTTCATCCGAAAATTGATTTTTTGGACTGTACCAAAAATGATTCAAAATGTCAATTGGATCATGCCTCATGTTGAATAACCACTTTTTAAACCCTCACAGTGACCAAAATTGCCATTTTTACAGAGTTTTGCTTACTCAAAAGCTTCCATTTTGACCCGTTTCAGGCACAGAAATGACTTTAAACACACTTATTCTAGTTGACAAAGTCATAATTCACATCCAACAGTCCTTTAGTGTCAAAAGATTAAATGTTGAAATTTCATCATTATTGACCATTTTGGGATCGTTCGACAGGTCCGGAGTCATCGTTTTTCATCCGAAAATTGATTTTTTGGACTGTACCAAAAATGATTCAAAATGTCAATTGGATCATGCCTCATGTTGAATAACCACTTTTTAAACCCTCACAGTGACCAAAATTGCCATTTTTACAGAGTTTTGCTTACTCAAAAGCTTCCATTTTGACCCGTTTCAGGCACAGAAATGACTTTAAACACACCTATTCTAGTTGACAAAGTCATAATTCACATCCAACAGTAATTTAGAGTCAAAAGATTAAATGTTGAAATTTCATCATTATAGACCATTTTGGTATCGTTCGACAGGTCCGGAGTCATCGTTTTTCATCCGAAAATTGATTTTTTGGACTGTACCAACAATGATTCAAAATGTCAATTGGATCATGCCTCATGTTGAATAACCACTTTTTAAACCCCCACAGTGACCAAAATTGCCATATTTACAGAGTTTTGCTTACTCAAAAGCTTCCATTTTGACCCGTTTCAGGCACAGAAATGACTTTAAACACACTTATTCTAGTTGACAAAGTCATAATTCACATCCAACAGTAATTTAGAGTCAAAAGATTAAATGTTGAAATTTCATCATTATAGACCATTTTGGGAACGTTCGACATGTCCGGAGTCATCGTTTTTCATCCGAAAATTGATTTTTTGGACTGTACCAAAAATGATTCAAAATGTCAATTGGATCAGCCTCATGTTGAATAACCACTTTTTAAACCCTCACAGTGACCAAAATTGCCATTTTAACAGAGTTTTGCTTACTCAAAAGCTTCCATTTTGACCCGTTTCAGGCACAGAAATGACTTTAAACACACTTATTCTAGTTGACAAAGTCATAATTCACATCCAACAGTAATTTAGAGTCAAAAGATTAAATGTTGAAATTTCATCATTATAGACCATTTTGGTATCGTTCGACAGGTCCGGAGTCATCGTTTTTCATCCGAAAATTGATTTTTTGGACTGTACCAAAAATGATTCAAAATGTCAATTGGATCATGCCTCATGTTGAATAACCACTTTTTAAACCCTCACAGTGACCAAAATTGCCATTTTTACAGAGTTTTGCTTACTCAAAAGCTTCCATTTTGACCCGTTTCAGGCACAGAAATGACTTTAAACACACTTATTCTAGTTGACAAAGTCATAATTCACATCCAACAGTAATTTAGAGTCAAAAGATTAAATGTTGAAATTTCATCGTTATAGACCATTTTATGATCGTTCGACAGGTCCGGAGTCATCGTTTTTCATCCGAAAATTGATTTTTTGGACTGTACCAAAAATGATTCAATATGTCAATTGGATCATGCCTCATGTTGAATAACCACTTTTTAAACCCTCACAGTGACCAAAATTGCCATTTTTACAGAGTTTTGCTTACTCAAAAGCTTCAATTTTGACCCGTTTCAGGCACAGAAATGACTCTAAACACACTTATTTTAGTTGACAAAGTCCTAATTCACATCCAACAGTAATTTAGAGTCAAAAGATTAAATGTTAAAATTTCATCATTATAGACCATTTTGGGATCGTTCGACAGGTCCGGAGTCATCGTTTTTCATCCGAAAATTGATTTTTTGGACTGTACCAAAAATGATTCAAAATGTCAATTGGATCATGCCTCATGTTGAATAACCACTTTTTAAACCCTCACAGTGACCAAAATTGCCATTTTTACAGAGTTTTGCTTACTCAAAAGCTTCAATTTTGACCCGTTTCAGGCACAGAAATGACTTTAAACACACTTATTTTAGTTGACAAAGTCCTAATTCACATCCAACAGTAATTTAGAGTCAAAAGATTAAATGTTGAAATTTCATCATTATAGACCATTTTGGGATCGTTCGACAGGTCCGGAGTCATCGTTTTTCATCCGAAAATTGATTTTTTGGACTGTACCAAAAATGATTCAAAATGTCAATTGGATCATGCCTCATGTTGAATAACCACTTTTTAAACCCTCACAGTGACCAAAATTGCCATTTTTACAGAGTTTTGCTTACTCAAAAGCTTCCATTTTGACCCGTTTCAGGCACAGAAATGACTTTAAACACACCTATTCTAGTTGACAAAGTCATAATTCACATCCAACAGTAATTTAGAGTCAAAAGATTAAATGTTGAAATTTCATCATTATAGACCATTTTGGTATCGTTCGACAGGTCCGGAGTCATCGTTTTTCATCCGAAAATTGATTTTTTGGACTGTACCAACAATGATTCAAAATGTCAATTGGATCATGCCTCATGTTGAATAACCACTTTTTAAACCCCCACAGTGACCAAAATTGCCATATTTACAGAGTTTTGCTTACTCAAAAGCTTCCATTTTGACCCGTTTCAGGCACAGAAATGACTTTAAACACACTTATTCTAGTTGACAAAGTCATAATTCACATCCAACAGTAATTTAGAGTCAAAAGATTAAATGTTGAAATTTCATCATTATAGACCATTTTGGTATCGTTCGACAGGTCCGGAGTCATCGTTTTTCATCCGAAAATTGATTTTTTGGACTGTACCAAAAATGATTCAAAATGTCAATTGGATCATGCCTCATGTTGAATAACCACTTTTTAAACCCTCACAGTGACCAAAATTGCCATTTTTACAGAGTTTTGCTTACTCAAAAGCTTCCATTTTGACCCGTTTCAGGCACAGAAATGACTTTAAACACACTTATTCTAGTTGACAAAGTCATAATTCACATCCAACAGTAATTTAGAGTCAAAAGATTAAATGTTGAAATTTCATCGTTATAGACCATTTTATGATCGTTCGACAGGTCCGGAGTCATCGTTTTTCATCCGAAAATTGATTTTTTGGACTGTACCAAAAATGATTCAAAATGTCAATTGGATCATGCCTCATGTTGAATAACCACTTTTTAAACCCTCACAGTGACCAAAATTGCCATTTTTACAGAGTTTTGCTTACTCAAAAGCTTCCATTTTGACCCGTTTCAGGCACAGAAATGACTTTAAACACCCTTATTCTAGTTGACAAAGTCATAATTCACATCCAACAGTCCTTTAGTGTCAAAAGATTAAATGTTGAAATTTCATCATTATTGACCATTTTGGGATCGTTCGACAGGTCCGGAGTCATCGTTTTTCATCCGAAAATTGATTTTTTGGACTGTACCAAAAATGATTCAAAATGTCAATTGGATCATGCCTCATGTTGAATAACCACTTTTTAAACCCTCACAGTGACCAAAATTGCCATTTTTACAGAGTTTTGCTTACTCAAAAGCTTCCATTTTGACCCGTTTCAGGCACAGAAATGACTTTAAACACACCTATTCTAGTTGACAAAGTCATAATTCACATCCAACAGTAATTTAGAGTCAAAAGATTAAATGTTGAAATTTCATCATTATAGACCATTTTGGTATCGTTCGACAGGTCCGGAGTCATCGTTTTTCATCCGAAAATTGATTTTTTGGACTGTACCAACAATGATTCAAAATGTCAATTGGATCATGCCTCATGTTGAATAACCACTTTTTAAACCCCCACAGTGACCAAAATTGCCATATTTACAGAGTTTTGCTTACTCAAAAGCTTCCATTTTGACCCGTTTCAGGCACAGAAATGACTTTAAACACACTTATTCTAGTTGACAAAGTCATAATTCACATCCAACAGTAATTTAGAGTCAAAAGATTAAATGTTGAAATTTCATCATTATAGACCATTTTGGGAGCGTTCGACATGTCCGGAGTCATCGTTTTTCATCCGAAAATTGATTTTTTGGACTGTACCAAAAATGATTCAAAATGTCAATTGGATCAGCCTCATGTTGAATAACCACTTTTTAAACCCTCACAGTGACCAAAATTGCCATTTTAACAGAGTTTTGCTTACTCAAAAGCTTCCATTTTGACCCGTTTCAGGCACAGAAATGACTTTAAACACACTTATTCTAGTTGACAAAGTCATAATTCACATCCAACAGTAATTTAGAGTCAAAAGATTAAATGTTGAAATTTCATCATTATAGACCATTTTGGTATCGTTCGACAGGTCCGGAGTCATCGTTTTTCATCCGAAAATTGATTTTTTGGACTGTACCAAAAATTATTCAAAATGTCAATTGGATCATGCCTCATGTTGAATAACCACTTTTTAAACCCTCACAGTGACCAAAATTGCCATTTT
This sequence comes from Lissotriton vulgaris, assembly GCF_964263255.1. Taxonomy (NCBI): domain Eukaryota; kingdom Metazoa; phylum Chordata; class Amphibia; order Caudata; family Salamandridae; genus Lissotriton; species Lissotriton vulgaris. The sequence goes on from NW_028253196.1 coordinate 777,185, forward strand.
TACAGAGTTTTGCTTACTCAAAAGCTTCCATTTTGACCCGTTTCAGGCACAGAAATGACTTTAAACACACTTATTCTAGTTGACAAAGTCATAATTCACATCCAACAGTAATTTAGAGTCAAAAGATTAAATGTTGAAATTTCATCGTTATAGACCATTTTATGATCGTTCGACAGGTCCGGAGTCATCGTTTTTCATCCGAAAATTGATTTTTTGGACTGTACCAAAAATGATTCAAAATGTCAATTGGATCATGCCTCATGTTGAATAACCACTTTTTAAACCCTCACAGTGACCAAAATTGCCATTTTTACAGAGTTTTGCTTACTCAAAAGCTTCAATTTTGACCCGTTTCAGGCACAGAAATGACTCTAAACACACTTATTTTAGTTGACAAAGTCCTAATTCACATCCAACAGTAATTTAGAGTCAAAAGATTAAATGTTAAAATTTCATCATTATAGACCATTTTGGGATCGTTCGACAGGTCCGGAGTCATCGTTTTTCATCCGAAAATTGATTTTTTGGACTGTACCAAAAATGATTCAAAATGTCAATTGGATCATGCCTCATGTTGAATAACCACTTTTTAAACCCTCACAGTGACCAAAATTGCCATTTTTACAGAGTTTTGCTTACTCAAAAGCTTCAATTTTGACCCGTTTCAGGCACAGAAATGACTTTAAACACACTTATTTTAGTTGACAAAGTCCTAATTCACATCCAACAGTAATTTAGAGTCAAAAGATTAAATGTTAAAATTTCATCATTATAGACCATTTTGGGATCGTTCGACAGGTCCGGAGTCATCGTTTTTCATCCGAAAATTGATTTTTTGGACTGTACCAAAAATGATTCAAAATGTCAATTGGATCATTCCTCATGTTGAATAACCACTTTTTAAACCCTCACAGTGACAAAAAATTGCAATTTTTACAGAGTTTTGCTTACTCAAAAGCTTCCATTTTGACCCGTTTCAGGCACAGAAATGACTTTAAACACACTTATTCTAGTTGACAAAGTCATAATTCACATCCAACAGTCATTTAGAGTCAAAAGATTAAATGTTGAAATTTCATCATTATAGACCATTTTGGGATCGTTCGACAGGTCCGGAGTCATCGTTTTTCATCCGAAAATTGATTTTTTGGACTGTACCAAAAATGATTCAAAATGTCAATTGGATCATGCCTCATGTTGAATAACCACTTTTTAAACCCTCACAGTGACCAAAATTGCCATTTTTACAGAGTTTTGCTTACTCAAAAGCTTCCATTTTGACCCGTTTCAGGCACAGAAATGACTTTAAACACACTTATTCTAGTTGACAAAGTCATAATTCACATCCAACAGTCCTTTAGTGTCAAAAGATTAAATGTTGAAATTTCATCATTATAGACCATTTTGGGATCGTTCGACAGGTCCGGAGTCATCGTTTTTCATCCGAAAATTGATTTTTTGGACTGTACCAAAAATGATTCAAAATGTCAATTGGATCATGCCTCATGTTGAATAACCACTTTTTAAACCCTCACAGTGACCAAAATTGCCATTTTTACAGAGTTTTGCTTACTCAAAAGCTTCCATTTTGACCCGTTTCAGGCACAGAAATGACTTTAAACACACCTATTCTAGTTGACAAAGTCATAATTCACATTCAACAGTAATTTAGAGTCAAAAGATCAAATGTTGAAATTTCATCATTATAGACCATTTTGGTATTGTTCGACAGGTCCGGAGTCATCGTTTTTCATCCGAAAATTGATTTTTTGGACTGTACCAACAATGATTCAAAATGTCAATTGGATCATGCCTCATGTTGAATAACCACTTTTTAAACCCTCACAGTGACCAAAATTGCCATTTTAACAGAGTTTTGCTTACTCAAAAGCTTCCATTTTGACCCGTTTCAGGCACAGAAATGACTTTAAACACACTTATTCTAGTTGACAAAGTCATAATTCACATCCAACAGTAATTTAGAGTCAAAAGATTAAATGTTGAAATTTCATCATTATAGACCATTTTGGTATCGTTCGACAGGTCCGGAGTCATCGTTTTTCATCCGAAAATTGATTTTTTGGACTGTACCAAAAATGATTCAAAATGTCAATTGGATCATGCCTCATGTTGAATAACCACTTTTTAAACCCTCACAGTGACCAAAATTGCCATTTTTACAGAGTTTTGCTTACTCAAAAGCTTCCATTTTGACCCGTTTCAGGCACAGAAATGACTTTAAACACACTTATTCTAGTTGACAAAGTCATAATTCACATCCAACAGTAATTTAGAGTCAAAAGATTAAATGTTGAAATTTCATCGTTATAGACCATTTTATGATCGTTCGACAGGTCCGGAGTCATCGTTTTTCATCCGAAAATTGATTTTTTGGACTGTACCAAAAATGATTCAAAATGTCAATTGGATCATGCCTCATGTTGAATAACCACTTTTTAAACCCTCACAGTGACCAAAATTGCCATTTTTACAGAGTTTTGCTTACTCAAAAGCTTCCATTTTGACCCGTTTCAGGCACAGAAATGACTTTAAACACACTTATTCTAGTTGACAAAGTCATAATTCACATCCAACAGTAATTTAGAGTCAAAAGATTAAATGTTGAAATTTCATCATTATAGACCATTTTGGTATCGTTCGACAGGTCCGGAGTCATCGTTTTTCATCCGAAAATTGATTTTTTGGACTGTACCAAAAATGATTCAAAATGTCAATTGGATCATGCCTCATGTTGAATAACCACTTTTTAAACCCTCACAGTGACCAAAATTGCCATTTTTACAGAGTTTTGCTTACTCAAAAGCTTCCATTTTGACCCGTTTCAGGCACAGAAATGACTTTAAACACACTTATTCTAGTTGACAAAGTCATAATTCACATCCAACAGTCATTTAGTGTCAAAAGATTAAATGTTGAAATTTCATCATTATAGACCATTTTGGGATCGTTCGACAGGTCCGGAGTCATCGTTTTTCATCCGAAAATTGATTTTTTGGACTGTACCAAAAATGATTCAAAATGTCAATTGGATCATGCCTCATGTTGAATAACCACTTTTTAAACCCTCACAGTGACCAAAATTGCCATTTTAACAGAGTTTTGCTTACTCAAAAGCTTCCATTTTGACCCGTTTCAGGCACAGAAATGACTTTAAACACACTTATTCTAGTTGACAAAGTCATAATTCACATCCAACAGTAATTTAGAGTCAAAAGATTAAATGTTGAAATTTCATCATTATAGACCATTTTGGTATCGTTCGACAGGTCCGGAGTCATCGTTTTTCATCCGAAAATTGATTTTTTGGACTGTACCAAAAATGATTCAAAATGTCAATTGGATCATGCCTCATGTTGAATAACCACTTTTTAAACCCTCACAGTGACCAAAATTGCCATTTTTACAGAGTTTTGCTTACTCAAAAGCTTCCATTTTGACCCGTTTCAGGCACAGAAATGACTTTAAACACACTTATTCTAGTTGACAAAGTCATAATTCACATCCAACAGTAATTTAGAGTCAAAAGATTAAATGTTGAAATTTCATCGTTATAGACCATTTTATGATCGTTCGACAGGTCCGGAGTCATCGTTTTTCATCCGAAAATTGATTTTTTGGACTGTACCAAAAATGATTCAAAATGTCAATTGGATCATGCCTCATGTTGAATAACCACTTTTTAAACCCTCACAGTGACCAAAATTGCCATTTTTACAGAGTTTTGCTTACTCAAAAGCTTCCATTTTGATCCGTTTCAGGCACAGAAATGACTTTAAACACACTTATTCTAGTTGACAAAGTCATAATTCACATCCAACAGTAATTTAGAGTCAAAAGATTAAATGTTGAAATTTCATCATTATAGACCATTTTGGTATCGTTCGACAGGTCCGGAGTCATCGTTTTTCATCCGAAAATTGATTTTTTGGACTGTACCAAAAATGATTCAAAATGTCAATTGGATCATGCCTCATGTTGAATAACCACTTTTTAAACCCTCACAGTGACCAAAATTGCCATTTTTACAGAGTTTTGCTTACTCAAAAGCTTCCATTTTGACCCGTTTCAGGCACAGAAATGACTTTAAACACACTTATTCTAGTTGACAAAGTCATAATTCACATCCAACAGTAATTTAGAGTCAAAAGATTAAATGTTGAAATTTCATCGTTATAGACCATTTTATGATCGTTCGACAGGTCCGGAGTCATCGTTTTTCATCCGAAAATTGATTTTTTGGACTGTACCAAAAATGATTCAAAATGTCAATTGGATCATGCCTCATGTTGAATAACCACTTTTTAAACCCTCACAGTGACCAAAATTGCCATTTTTACAGAGTTTTGCTTACTCAAAAGCTTCCATTTTGATCCGTTTCAGGCACAGAAATGACTTTAAACACACTTATTCTAGTTGACAAAGTCATAATTCACATCCAACAGTAATTTAGAGTCAAAAGATTAAATGTTGAAATTTCATCATTATAGACCATTTTGGTATCGTTCGACAGGTCCGGAGTCATCGTTTTTCATCCGAAAATTGATTTTTTGGACTGTACCAAAAATGATTCAAAATGTCAATTGGATCATGCCTCATGTTGAATAACCACTTTTTAAACCCTCACAGTGACCAAAATTGCCATTTTTACAGAGTTTTGCTTACTCAAAAGCTTCCATTTTGACCCGTTTCAGGCACAGAAATGACTTTAAACACACTTATTCTAGTTGACAAAGTCATAATTCACATCCAACAGTAATTTAGAGTCAAAAGATTAAATGTTGAAATTTCATCATTATAGACCATTTTGGTATCGTTCGACAGGTCCGGAGTCATCGTTTTTCATCCGAAAATTGATTTTTTGGACTGTACCAAAAATGATTCAAAATGTCAATTGGATCATGCCTCATGTTGAATAACCACTTTTTAAACCCTCACAGTGACCAAAATTGCCATTTTTACAGAGTTTTGCTTACTCAAAAGCTTCCATTTTGACCCGTTTCAGGCACAGAAATGACTTTAAACACACTTATTCTAGTTGACAAAGTCATAATTCACATCCAACAGTCATTTAGTGTCAAAAGATTAAATGTTGAAATTTCATCATTATAGACCATTTTGGGATCGTTCGACAGGTCCGGAGTCATCGTTTTTCATCCGAAAATTGATTTTTTGGACTGTACCAAAAATGATTCAAAATGTCAATTGGATCATGCCTCATGTTGAATAACCACTTTTTAAACCCTCACAGTGACCAAAATTGCCATTTTAACAGAGTTTTGCTTACTCAAAAGCTTCCATTTTGACCCGTTTCAGGCACAGAAATGACTTTAAACACACTTATTCTAGTTGACAAAGTCATAATTCACATCCAACAGTCCTTTAGTGTCAAAAGATTAAATGTTGAAATTTCATCATTATTGACCATTTTGGGATCGTTCGACAGGTCCGGAGTCATCGTTTTTCATCCGAAAATTGATTTTTTGGACTGTACCAAAAATGATTCAAAATGTCAATTGGATCATGCCTCATGTTGAATAACCACTTTTTAAACCCTCACAGTGACCAAAATTGCCATTTTTACAGAGTTTTGCTTACTCAAAAGCTTCCATTTTGACCCGTTTCAGGCACAGAAATGACTTTAAACACACCTATTCTAGTTGACAAAGTCATAATTCACATCCAACAGTAATTTAGAGTCAAAAGATTAAATGTTGAAATTTCATCATTATAGACCATTTTGGGAACGTTCGACATGTCCGGAGTCATCGTTTTTCATCCGAAAATTGATTTTTTGGACTGTACCAAAAATGATTCAAAATGTCAATTGGATCAGCCTCATGTTGAATAACCACTTTTTAAACCCTCACAGTGACCAAAATTGCCATTTTAACAGAGTTTTGCTTACTCAAAAGCTTCCATTTTGACCCGTTTCAGGCACAGAAATGACTTTAAACACACTTATTCTAGTTGACAAAGTCATAATTCACATCCAACAGTAATTTAGAGTCAAAAGATTAAATGTTGAAATTTCATCATTATAGACCATTTTGGTATCGTTCGACAGGTCCGGAGTCATCGTTTTTCATCCGAAAATTGATTTTTTGGACTGTACCAAAAATGATTCAAAATGTCAATTGGATCATGCCTCATGTTGAATAACCACTTTTTAAACCCTCACAGTGACCAAAATTGCCATTTTTACAGAGTTTTGCTTACTCAAAAGCTTCCATTTTGACCCGTTTCAGGCACAGAAATGACTTTAAACACACTTATTTTAGTTGACAAAGTCCTAATTCACATCCAACAGTAATTTAGAGTCAAAAGATTAAATGTTGAAATTTCATCATTATAGACCATTTTGGGATCGTTCGACAGGTCCGGAGTCATCGTTTTTCATCCGAAAATTGATTTTTTGGACTGTACCAAAAATGATTCAAAATGTCAATTGGATCATGCCTCATGTTGAATAACCACTTTTTAAACCCTCACAGTGACCAAAATTGCCATTTTTACAGAGTTTTGCTTACTCAAAAGCTTCCATTTTGACCCGTTTCAGGCACAGAAATGACTTTAAACACACCTATTCTAGTTGACAAAGTCATAATTCACATCCAACAGTAATTTAGAGTCAAAAGATTAAATGTTGAAATTTCATCATTATAGACCATTTTGGGATCGTTCGACAGGTCCGGAGTCATCGTTTTTCATCCGAAAATTGATTTTTTGGACTGTACCAAAAATGATTCAAAATGTCAATTGGATCATGCCTCATGTTGAATAACCACTTTTTAAACCCTCACAGTGACCAAAATTGCCATTTTTACAGAGTTTTGCTTACTCAAAAGCTTCCATTTTGACCCGTTTCAGGCACAGAAATGACTTTAAACACACCTATTCTAGTTGACAAAGTCATAATTCACATCCAACAGTAATTTAGAGTCAAAAGATTAAATGTTGAAATTTCATCATTATAGACCATTTTGGTATCGTTCGACAGGTCCGGAGTCATCGTTTTTCATCCGAAAATTGATTTTTTGGACTGTACCAACAATGATTCAAAATGTCAATTGGATCATGCCTCATGTTGAATAACCACTTTTTAAACCCCCACAGTGACCAAAATTGCCATATTTACAGAGTTTTGCTTACTCAAAAGCTTCCATTTTGACCCGTTTCAGGCACAGAAATGACTTTAAACACACTTATTCTAGTTGACAAAGTCATAATTCACATCCAACAGTAATTTAGAGTCAAAAGATTAAATGTTGAAATTTCATCATTATAGACCATTTTGGGAACGTTCGACATGTCCGGAGTCATCGTTTTTCATCCGAAAATTGATTTTTTGGACTGTACCAAAAATGATTCAAAATGTCAATTGGATCATGCCTCATGTTGAATAACCACTTTTTAAACCCTCACAGTGACCAAAATTGCCATTTTAACAGAGTTTTGCTTACTCAAAAGCTTCCATTTTGACCCGTTTCAGGCACAGAAATGACTTTAAACACACTTATTCTAGTTGACAAAGTCATAATTCACATCCAACAGTAATTTAGAGTCAAAAGATTAAATGTTGAAATTTCATCATTATAGACCATTTTGGTATCGTTCGACAGGTCCGGAGTCATCGTTTTTCATCCGAAAATTGATTTTTTGGACTGTACCAAAAATGATTCAAAATGTCAATTGGATCATGCCTCATGTTGAATAACCACTTTTTAAACCCTCACAGTGACCAAAATTGCCATTTTTACAGAGTTTTGCTTACTCAAAAGCTTCCATTTTGACCCGTTTCAGGCACAGAAATGACTTTAAACACACTTATTCTAGTTGACAAAGTCATAATTCACATCCAACAGTAATTTAGAGTCAAAAGATTAAATGTTGAAATTTCATCGTTATAGACCATTTTATGATCGTTCGACAGGTCCGGAGTCATCGTTTTCATCCGAAAATTGATTTTTTGGACTGTACCAAAAATGATTCAAAATGTCAATTGGATCATGCCTCATGTTGAATAACCACTTTTTAAACCCTCACAGTGACCAAAATTGCCATTTTTACAGAGTTTTGCTTACTCAAAAGCTTCCATTTTGACCCGTTTCAGGCACAGAAATGACTTTAAACACACTTATTCTAGTTGACAAAGTCATAATTCACATCCAACAGTAATTTAGAGTCAAAAGATTAAATGTTGAAATTTCATCATTATAGACCATTTTGGTATCGTTCGACAGGTCCGGAGTCATCGTTTTTCATCCGAAAATTGATTTTTTGGACTGTACCAAAAATGATTCAAAATGTAATTTGGATCATGCCTCATGTTGAATAACCACTTTTTAAACCCTCACAGTGACCAAAATTGCCATTTTTACAGAGTTTTGCTTACTCAAAAGCTTCCATTTTGACCCGTTTCAGGCACAGAAATGACTTTAAACACACTTATTCTAGTTGACAAAGTCATAATTCACATCCAACAGTCATTTAGTGTCAAAAGATTAAATGTTGAAATTTCATCATTATAGACCATTTTGGGATCGTTCGACAGGTCCGGAGTCATCGTTTTTCATCCGAAAATTGATTTTTTGGACTGTACCAAAAATGATTCAAAATGTCAATTGGATCATGCCTCATGTTGAATAACCACTTTTTAAACCCTCACAGTGACCAAAATTGCCATTTTAACAGAGTTTTGCTTACTCAAAAGCTTCCATTTTGACCCGTTTCAGGCACAGAAATGACTTTAAACACACTTATTCTAGTTGACAAAGTCATAATTCACATCCAACAGTAATTTAGAGTCAAAAGATTAAATGTTGAAATTTCATCATTATAGACCATTTTGGTATCGTTCGACAGGTCCGGAGTCATCGTTTTTCATCCGAAAATTGATTTTTTGGACTGTACCAAAAATGATTCAAAATGTCAATTGGATCATGCCTCATGTTGAATAACCACTTTTTAAACCCTCACAGTGACCAAAATTGCCATTTTTACAGAGTTTTGCTTACTCAAAAGCTTCCATTTTGACCCGTTTCAGGCACAGAAATGACTTTAAACACACTTATTCTAGTTGACAAAGTCATAATTCACATCCAACAGTAATTTAGAGTCAAAAGATTAAATGTTGAAATTTCATCATTATAGACCATTTTGGTATCGTTCGACAGGTCCGGAGTCATCGTTTTTCATCCGAAAATTGATTTTTTGGACTGTACCAAAAATGATTCAAAATGTCAATTGGATCATGCCTCATGTTGAATAACCACTTTTTAAACCCTCACAGTGACCAAAATTGCCATTTTTACAGAGTTTTGCTTACTCAAAAGCTTCCATTTTGACCCGTTTCAGGCACAGAAATGACTTTAAACACACTTATTCTAGTTGACAAAGTCATAATTCACATCCAACAGTAATTTAGAGTCAAAAGATTAAATGTTGAAATTTCATCATTATAGACCATTTTGGTATCGTTCGACAGGTCCGGAGTCATCGTTTTTCATCCGAAAATTGATTTTTTGGACTGTACCAAAAATGATTCAAAATGTCAATTGGATCATGCCTCATGTTGAATAACCACTTTTTAAACCCTCACAGTGACCAAAATTGCCATTTTTACAGAGTTTTGCTTACTCAAAAGCTTCCATTTTGACCCGTTTCAGGCACAGAAATGACTTTAAACACACTTATTCTAGTTGACAAAGTCATAATTCACATCCAACAGTCATTTAGTGTCAAAAGATTAAATGTTGAAATTTCATCATTATAGACCATTTTGGGATCGTTCGACAGGTCCGGAGTCATCGTTTTTCATCCGAAAATTGATTTTTTGGACTGTACCAAAAATGATTCAAAATGTCAATTGGATCATGCCTCATGTTGAATAACCACTTTTTAAACCCTCACAGTGACCAAAATTGCCATTTTAACAGAGTTTTGCTTACTCAAAAGCTTCCATTTTGACCCGTTTCAGGCACAGAAATGACTTTAAACACACTTATTCTAGTTGACAAAGTCATAATTCACATCCAACAGTCATTTAGAGTCAAAAGATTAAATGTTGAAATTTCATCATTATAGACCATTTTGGGATCGTTCGACAGGTCCGGAGTCATCGTTTTTCATCCGAAAATTGATTTTTTGGACTGTACCAAAAATGATTCAAAATGTCAATTGGATCATGTCTCATGTTGAATAACCACTTTTTAAACCCTCACAGTGACCAAAATTGCCATTTTTACAGAGTTTTGCTTACTCAAAAGCTTCCATTTTGACCCGTTTCAGGCACAGAAATGACTTTAAACACACTTATTCTAGTTGACAAAGTCATAATTCACATCCAACAGTCCTTTAGTGTCAAAAGATTAAATGTTGAAATTTCATCATTATTGACCATTTTGGGATCGTTCGACAGGTCCGGAGTGATCGTTTTTCATCCGAAAATTGATTTTTTGGACTGTACCAAAAATGATTCAAAATGTCAATTGGATCATGCCTCATGTTGAATAACCACTTTTTAAACCCTCACAGTGACCAAAATTGCCATTTTTACAGAGTTTTGCTTACTCAAAAGCTTCCATTTTGACCCGTTTCAGGCACAGAAATGACTTTAAACACACCTATTCTAGTTGACAAAGTCATAATTCACATCCAACAGTAATTTAGAGTCAAAAGATTAAATGTTGAAATTTCATCATTATAGACCATTTTGGTATCGTTCGACAGGTCCGGAGTCATCGTTTTTCATCCGAAAATTGATTTTTTGGACTGTACCAACAATGATTCAAAATGTCAATTGGATCATGCCTCATGTTGAATAACCACTTTTTAAACCCCCACAGTGACCAAAATTGCCATATTTACAGAGTTTTGCTTACTCAAAAGCTTCCATTTTGACCCGTTTCAGGCACAGAAATGACTTTAAACACACTTATTCTAGTTGACAAAGTCATAATTCACATCCAACAGTAATTTAGAGTCAAAAGATTAAATGTTGAAATTTCATCATTATAGACCATTTTGGGAACGTTCGACATGTCCGGAGTCATCGTTTTTCATCCGAAAATTGATTTTTTGGACTGTACCAAAAATGATTCAAAATGTCAATTGGATCAGCCTCATGTTGAATAACCACTTTTTAAACCCTCACAGTGACCAAAATTGCCATTTTAACAGAGTTTTGCTTACTCAAAAGCTTCCATTTTGACCCGTTTCAGGCACAGAAATGACTTTAAACACACTTATTCTAGTTGACAAAGTCATAATTCACATCCAACAGTAATTTAGAGTCAAAAGATTAAATGTTGAAATTTCATCATTATAGACCATTTTGGTATCGTTCGACAGGTCCGGAGTCATCGTTTTTCATCCGAAAATTGATTTTTTGGACTGTACCAAAAATGATTCAAAATGTCAATTGGATCATGCCTCATGTTGAATAACCACTTTTTAAACCCTCACAGTGACCAAAATTGCCATTTTTACAGAGTTTTGCTTACTCAAAAGCTTCAATTTTGACCCGTTTCAGGCACAGAAATGACTCTAAACACACTTATTTTAGTTGACAAAGTCCTAATTCACATCCAACAGTAATTTAGAGTCAAAAGATTAAATGTTAAAATTTCATCATTATAGACCATTTTGGGATCGTTCGACAGGTCCGGAGTCATCGTTTTTCATCCGAAAATTGATTTTTTGGACTGTACCAAAAATGATTCAAAATGTCAATTGGATCATGCCTCATGTTGAATAACCACTTTTTAAACCCTCACAGTGACCAAAATTGCCATTTTTACAGAGTTTTGCTTACTCAAAAGCTTCAATTTTGACCCGTTTCAGGCACAGAAATGACTTTAAACACACTTATTTTAGTTGACAAAGTCCTAATTCACATCCAACAGTAATTTAGAGTCAAAAGATTAAATGTTAAAATTTCATCATTATAGACCATTTTGGGATCGTTCGACAGGTCCGGAGTCATCGTTTTTCATCCGAAAATTGATTTTTTGGACTGTACCAAAAATGATTCAAAATGTCAATTGGATCATGCCTCATGTTGAATAACCACTTTTTAAACCCTCACAGTGACCAAAATTGCCATTTTTACAAAGATTTGCTTACTCAAAAGCTTCCATTTTGACCCGTTTCAGGCACAGAAATGACTTTAAACACACCTATTCTAGTTGACAAAGTCATAATTCACATCCAACAGTAATTTAGAGTCAAAAGATTAAATGTTGAAATTTCATCATTATAGACCATTTTGGTATCGTTCGACAGGTCCGGAGTCATCGTTTTTCATCCGAAAATTGATTTTTTGGACTGTACCAACAATGATTCAAAATGTCAATTGGATCATGCCTCATGTTGAATAACCACTTTTTAAACCCCCACAGTGACCAAAATTGCCATATTTACAGAGTTTTGCTTACTCAAAAGCTTCCATTTTGACCCGTTTCAGGCACAGAAATGACTTTAAACACACTTATTCTAGTTGACAAAGTCATAATTCACATCCAACAGTAATTTAGAGTCAAAAGATTAAATGTTGAAATTTCATCATTATAGACCATTTTGGGAACGTTCGACATGTCCGGAGTCATCGTTTTTCATCCGAAAATTGATTTTTTGGACTGTACCAAAAATGATTCAAAATGTCAATTGGATCATGCCTCATGTTGAATAACCACTTTTTAAACCCTCACAGTGACCAAAATTGCCATTTTAACAGAGTTTTGCTTACTCAAAAGCTTCCATTTTGACCCGTTTCAGGCACAGAAATGACTTTAAACACACTTATTCTAGTTGACAAAGTCATAATTCACATCCAACAGTCATTTAGTGTCAAAAGATTAAATGTTGAAATTTCATCATTATAGACCATTTTGGGATCGTTCGACAGGTCCGGAGTCATCGTTTTTCATCCGAAAATTGATTTTTTGGACTGTACCAAAAATGATTCAAAATGTCAATTGGATCATGCCTCATGTTGAATAACCACTTTTTAAACCCTCACAGTGACCAAAATTGCCATTTTTACAGAGTTTTGCTTACTCAAAAGCTTCCATTTTGACCCGTTTCAGGCACAGAAATGACTTTAAACACACTTATTCTAGTTGACAAAGTCATAATTCACATCCAACAGTCCTTTAGTGTCAAAAGATTGAATGTTGAAATTTCATCATTATTGACCATTTTGGGATCGTTCGACAGGTCCGGAGTCATCGTTTTTCATCCGAAAATTGATTTTTTGGACTGTACCAAAAATGATTCAAAATGTCAATTGGATCATGCCTCATGTTGAATAACCACTTTTTAAACCCTCACAGTGACCAAAATTGCCATTTTTACAGAGTTTTGCTTACTCAAAAGCTTCCATTTTGACCCGTTTCAGGCACAGAAATGACTTTAAACACACCTATTCTAGTTGACAAAGTCATAATTCACATCCAACAGTAATTTAGAGTCAAAAGATTAAATGTTGAAATTTCATCATTATAGACCATTTTGGTATCGTTCGACAGGTCCGGAGTCATCGTTTTTCATCCGAAAATTGATTTTTTGGACTGTACCAACAATGATTCAAAATGTCAATTGGATCATGCCTCATGTTGAATAACCACTTTTTAAACCCCCACAGTGACCAAAATTGCCATATTTACAGAGTTTTGCTTACTCAAAAGCTTCCATTTTGACCCGTTTCAGGCACAGAAATGACTTTAAACACACTTATTCTAGTTGACAAAGTCATAATTCACATCCAACAGTAATTTAGAGTCAAAAGATTAAATGTTGAAATTTCATCATTATAGACCATTTTGGGAACGTTCGACATGTCCGGAGTCATCGTTTTTCATCCGAAAATTGATTTTTTGGACTGTACCAAAAATGATTCAAAATGTCAATTGGATCAGCCTCATGTTGAATAACCACTTTTTAAACCCTCACAGTGACCAAAATTGCCATTTTAACAGAGTTTTGTTACTCAAAAGCTTCCATTTTGACCCGTTTCAGGCACAGAAATGACTTTAAACACACTTATTCTAGTTGACAAAGTCATAATTCACATCCAACAGTAATTTAGAGTCAAAAGATTAAATGTTGAAATTTCATCATTATAGACCATTTTGGTATCGTTCGACAGGTCCGGAGTCATCGTTTTTCATCCGAAAATTGATTTTTTGGACTGTACCAAAAATGATTCAAAATGTCAATTGGATCATGCCTCATGTTGAATAACCACTTTTTAAACCCTCACAGTGACCAAAATTGCCATTTTTACAGAGTTTTGCTTACTCAAAAGCTTCAATTTTGACCCGTTTCAGGCACAGAAATGACTCTAAACACACTTATTTTAGTTGACAAAGTCCTAATTCACATCCAACAGTAATTTAGAGTCAAAAGATTAAATGTTAAAATTTCATCATTATAGACCATTTTGGGATCGTTCGACAGGTCCGGAGTCATCGTTTTTCATCCGAAAATTGATTTTTTGGACTGTACCAAAAATGATTCAAAATGTCAATTGGATCATGCCTCATGTTGAATAACCACTTTTTAAACCCTCACAGTGACCAAAATTGCCATTTTTACAGAGTTTTGCTTACTCAAAAGCTTCAATTTTGACCCGTTTCAGGCACAGAAATGACTTTAAACACACTTATTTTAGTTGACAAAGTCCTAATTCACATCCAACAGTAATTTAGAGTCAAAAGATTAAATGTTAAAATTTCATCATTATAGACCATTTTGGGATCGTTCGACAGGTCCGGAGTCATCGTTTTTCATCCGAAAATTGATTTTTTGGACTGTACCAAAAATGATTCAAAATGTCAATTGGATCATGCCTCATGTTGAATAACCACTTTTTAAACCCTCACAGTGACCAAAATTGCCATTTTTACAAAGATTTGCTTACTCAAAAGCTTCCATTTTGACCCGTTTAAGGCACAGAAATGACTTTAAACACACCTATTCTAGTTGACAAAGTCATAATTCACATCCAACAGTAATTTAGAGTCAAAAGATTAAATGTTGAAATTTCATCATTATAGACCATTTTGGTATCGTTCGACAGGTCCGGAGTCATCGTTTTTCATCCGAAAATTGATTTTTTGGACTGTACCAACAATGATTCAAAATGTCAATTGGATCATGCCTCATGTTGAATAACCACTTTTTAAACCCCCACAGTGACCAAAATTGCCATATTTACAGAGTTTTGCTTACTCAAAAGCTTCCATTTTGACCCGTTTCAGGCACAGAAATGACTTTAAACACACTTATTCTTGTTGACAAAGTCATAATTCACATCCAACAGTAATTTAGAGTCAAAAGATTAAATGTTGAAATTTCATCATTATAGACCATTTTGGTATCGTTCGACAGGTCCGGAGTCATCGTTTTTCATCCGAAAATTGATTTTTTGGACTGTACCAAAAATGATTCAAAATGTCAATTGGATCAAGCCTTATGTTGAATAACCACTTTTTAAACCCTCACAGTGACCAAAATTGCCATTTTTACAGAGTTTTGCTTACTCAAAAGCTTCCATTTTGACCCGTTTCAGGCACAGAAATGACTTTAAACACACTTATTCTAGTTGACAAAGTCATAATTCACATCCAACAGTAATTTAGAGTCAAAAGATTAAATGTTGAAATTTCATCGTTATAGACCATTTTATGATCGTTCGACAGGTCCGGAGTCATCGTTTTTCATCCGAAAATTGATTTTTTGGACTGTACCAAAAATGATTCAAAATGTCAATTGGATCATGCCTCATGTTGAATAACCACTTTTTAAACCCTCACAGTGACCAAAATTGCCATTTTTACAGAGTTTTGCTTACTCAAAAGCTTCCATTTTGACCCGTTTCAGGCACAGAAATGACTTTAAACACACTTATTCTAGTTGACAAAGTCATAATTCACATCCAACAGTCATTTAGTGTCAAAAGATTAAATGTTGAAATTTCATCATTATAGACCATTTTGGGATCGTTCGACAGGTCCGGAGTCATCGTTTTTCATCCGAAAATTGATTTTTTGGACTGTACCAAAAATGATTCAAAATGTCAATTGGATCATGCCTCATGTTGAATAACCACTTTTTAAACCCTCACAGTGACCAAAATTGCCATTTTAACAGAGTTTTGCTTACTCAAAAGCTTCCATTTTGACCCGTTTCAGGCACAGAAATGACTTTAAACACACTTATTCTAGTTGACAAAGTCATAATTCACATCCAACAGTAATTTAGAGTCAAAAGATTAAATGTTGAAATTTCATCATTATAGACCATTTTGGTATCGTTCGACAGGTCCGGAGTCATCGTTTTTCATCCGAAAATTGATTTTTTTGGACTGTACCAAAAATGATTCAAAATGTCAATTGGATCATGCCTCATGTTGAATAACCACTTTTTAAACCCTCACAGTGACCAAAATTGCCATTTTTACAGAGTTTTGCTTACTCAAAAGCTTCCATTTTGACCCGTTTCAGGCACAGAAATGACTTTAAACACACTTATTCTAGTTGACAAAGTCATAATTCACATCCAACAGTAATTTAGAGTCAAAAGATTAAATGTTGAAATTTCATCATTATAGACCATTTTGGTATCGTTCGACAGGTCCGGAGTCATCGTTTTTCATCCGAAAATTGATTTTTTGGACTGTACCAAAAATGATTCAAAATGTCAATTGGATCATGCCTCATGTTGAATAACCACTTTTTAAACCCTCACAGTGACCAAAATTGCCATTTTTACAGAGTTTTGCTTACTCAAAAGCTTCCATTTTGACCCGTTTCAGGCACAGAAATGACTTTAAACACACTTATTCTAGTTGACAAAGTCATAATTCACATCCAACAGTCATTTAGTGTCAAAAGATTAAATGTTGAAATTTCATCATTATAGACCATTTTGGGATCGTTCGACAGGTCCGGAGTCATCGTTTTTCATCCGAAAATTGATTTTTTGGACTGTACCAAAAATGATTCAAAATGTCAATTGGATCATGCCTCATGTTGAATAACCACTTTTTAAACCCTCACAGTGACCAAAATTGCCATTTTTACAGAGTTTTGCTTACTCAAAAGCTTCCATTTTGACCCGTTTCAGGCACAGAAATGACTTTAAACACACTTATTCTAGTTGACAAAGTCATAATTCACATCCAACAGTAATTTAGAGTCAAAAGATTAAATGTTGAAATTTCATCGTTATAGACCATTTTATGATCGTTCGACAGGTCCGGAGTCATCGTTTTTCATCCGAAAATTGATTTTTTGGACTGTACCAAAAATGATTCAAAATGTCAATTGGATCATGCCTCATGTTGAATAACCACTTTTTAAACCCTCACAGTGACCAAAATTGCCATTTTTACAGAGTTTTGCTTACTCAAAAGCTTCCATTTTGATCCGTTTCAGGCACAGAAATGACTTTAAACACACTTATTCTAGTTGACAAAGTCATAATTCACATCCAACAGTAATTTAGAGTCAAAAGATTAAATGTTGAAATTTCATCATTATAGACCATTTTGGTATCGTTCGACAGGTCCGGAGTCATCGTTTTTCATCCGAAAATTGATTTTTTGGACTGTACCAAAAATGATTCAAAATGTCAATTGGATCATGCCTCATGTTGAATAACCACTTTTTAAACCCTCACAGTGACCAAAATTGCCATTTTTACAGAGTTTTGCTTACTCAAAAGCTTCCATTTTGACCCGTTTCAGGCACAGAAATGACTTTAAACACACTTATTCTAGTTGACAAAGTCATAATTCACATCCAACAGTAATTTAGAGTCAAAAGATTAAATGTTGAAATTTCATCATTATAGACCATTTTGGTATCGTTCGACAGGTCCGGAGTCATCGTTTTTCATCCGAAAATTGATTTTTTGGACTGTACCAAAAATGATTCAAAATGTCAATTGGATCATGCCTCATGTTGAATAACCACTTTTTAAACCCTCACAGTGACCAAAATTGCCATTTTTACAGAGTTTTGCTTACTCAAAAGCTTCAATTTTGACCCGTTTCAGGCACAGAAATGACTTTAAACACACTTATTTTAGTTGACAAAGTCCTAATTCACATCCAACAGTAATTTAGAGTCAAAAGATTAAATGTTAAAATTTCATCATTATAGACCATTTTGGGATCGTTCGACAGGTCCGGAGTCATCGTTTTTCATCCGAAAATTGATTTTTTGGACTGTACCAAAATGATTCAAAATGTCAATTGGATCATTCCTCATGTTGAATAACCACTTTTTAAACCCTCACAGTGACAAAAAATTGCAATTTTTACAGAGTTTTGCTTACTCAAAAGCTTCCATTTTGACCCGTTTCAGGCACAGAAATGACTTTAAACACACTTATTCTAGTTGACAAAGTCATAATTCACATCCAACAGTCATTTAGAGTCAAAAGATTAAATGTTGAAATTTCATCATTATAGACCATTTTGGGATCGTTCGACAGGTCCGGAGTCATCGTTTTTCATCCGAAAATTGATTTTTTGGACTGTACCAAAAATGATTCAAAATGTCAATTGGATCATGCCTCATGTTGAATAACCACTTTTTAAACCCTCACAGTGACCAAAATTGCCATTTTTACAGAGTTTTGCTTACTCAAAAGCTTCCATTTTGACCCGTTTCAGGCACAGAAATGACTTTAAACACACTTATTCTAGTTGACAAAGTCATAATTCACATCCAACAGTCCTTTAGTGTCAAAAGATTAAATGTTGAAATTTCATCATTATAGACCATTTTGGTATCGTTCGACAGGTCCGGAGTCATCGTTTTTCATCCGAAAATTGATTTTTTGGACTGTACCAACAATGATTCAAAATGTCAATTGGATCATGCCTCATGTTGAATAACCACTTTTTAAACCCCCACAGTGACCAAAATTGCCATATTTACAGAGTTTTGCTTACTCAAAAGCTTCCATTTTGACCCGTTTCAGGCACAGAAATGACTTTAAACACACTTATTCTAGTTGACAAAGTCATAATTCACATCCAACAGTCATTTAGTGTCAAAAGATTAAATGTTGAAATTTCATCATTATAGACCATTTTGGGATCGTTCGACAGGTCCGGAGTCATCGTTTTTCATCCGAAAATTGATTTTTTGGACTGTACCAAAAATGATTCAAAATGTCAATTGGATCATGCCTCATGTTGAATAACCACTTTTTAAACCCTCACAGTGACCAAAATTGCCATTTTAACAGAGTTTTGCTTACTCAAAAGCTTCCATTTTGACCCGTTTCAGGCACAGAAATGACTTTAAACACACTTATTCTAGTTGACAAAGTCATAATTCACATCCAACAGTAATTTAGAGTCAAAAGATTAAATGTTGAAATTTCATCATTATAGACCATTTTGGTATCGTTCGACAGGTCCGGAGTCATCGTTTTTCATCCGAAAATTGATTTTTTGGACTGTACCAAAAATGATTCAAAATGTCAATTGGATCATGCCTCATGTTGAATAACCACTTTTTAAACCCTCACAGTGACCAAAATTGCCATTTTTACAGAGTTTTGCTTACTCAAAAGCTTCCATTTTGACCCGTTTCAGGCACAGAAATGACTTTAAACACACTTATTCTAGTTGACAAAGTCATAATTCACATCCAACAGTCATTTAGTGTCAAAAGATTAAATGTTGAAATTTCATCATTATAGACCATTTTGGGATCGTTCGACAGGTCCGGAGTCATCGTTTTTCATCCGAAAATTGATTTTTTGGACTGTACCAAAAATGATTCAAAATGTCAATTGGATCATGCCTCATGTTGAATAACCACTTTTTAAACCCTCACAGTGACCAAAATTGCCATTTTTACAGAGTTTTGCTTACTCAAAAGCTTCCATTTTGACCCGTTTCAGGCACAGAAATGACTTTAAACACACTTATTCTAGTTGACAAAGTCATAATTCACATCCAACAGTAATTTAGAGTCAAAAGATTAAATGTTGAAATTTCATCATTATAGACCATTTTGGTATCGTTCGACAGGTCCGGAGTCATCGTTTTTCATCCGAAAATTGATTTTTTGGACTGTACCAAAAATGATTCAAAATGTCAATTGGATCATGCCTCATGTTGAATAACCACTTTTTAAACCCTCACAGTGACCAAAATTGCCATTTTTACAGAGTTTTGCTTACTCAAAAGCTTCAATTTTGACCCGTTTCAGGCACAGAAATGACTTTAAACACACTTATTTTAGTTGACAAAGTCCTAATTCACATCCAACAGTAATTTAGAGTCAAAAGATTAAATGTTAAAATTTCATCATTATAGACCATTTTGGGATCGTTCGACAGGTCCGGAGTCATCGTTTTTCATCCGAAAATTGATTTTTTGGACTGTATCAAAAATGATTCAAAATGTCAATTGGATCATTCCTCATGTTGAATAACCACTTTTTAAACCCTCACAGTGACAAAAAATTGCAATTTTTACAGAGTTTTGCTTACTCAAAAGCTTCCATTTTGACCCGTTTCAGGCACAGAAATGACTTTAAACACACTTATTCTAGTTGACAAAGTCATAATTCACATCCAACAGTCATTTAGAGTCAAAAGATTAAATGTTGAAATTTCATCATTATAGACCATTTTGGGATCGTTCGACAGGTCCGGAGTCATCGTTTTTCATCCGAAAATTGATTTTTTGGACTGTACCAAAAATGATTCAAAATGTCAATTGGATCATGCCTCATGTTGAATAACCACTTTTTAAACCCTCACAGTGACCAAAATTGCCATTTTTACAGAGTTTTGCTTACTCAAAAGCTTCCATTTTGACCCGTTTCAGGCACAGAAATGACTTTAAACACACTTATTCTAGTTGACAAAGTCATAATTCACATCCAACAGTCATTTAGTGTCAAAAGATTAAATGTTGAAATTTCATCATTATAGACCATTTTGGGATCGTTCGACAGGTCCGGAGTCATCGTTTTTCATCCGAAAATTGATTTTTTGGACTGTACCAAAAATGATTCAAAATGTCAATTGGATCATGCCTCATGTTGAATAACCACTTTTTAAACCCTCACAGTGACCAAAATTGCCATTTTAACAGAGTTTTGCTTACTCAAAAGCTTCCATTTTGACCCGTTTCAGGCACAGAAATGACTTTAAACACACTTATTCTAGTTGACAAAGTCATAATTCACATCCAACAGTAATTTAGAGTCAAAAGATTAAATGTTGAAATTTCATCATTATAGACCATTTTGGTATCGTTCGACAGGTCCGGAGTCATCGTTTTTCATCCGAAAATTGATTTTTTGGACTGTACCAAAAATGATTCAAAATGTCAATTGGATCATGCCTCATGTTGAATAACCACTTTTTAAACCCTCACAGTGACCAAAATTGCCATTTTTACAGAGTTTTGCTTACTCAAAAGCTTCCATTTTGACCCGTTTCAGGCACAGAAATGACTTTAAACACACTTATTCTAGTTGACAAAGTCATAATTCACATCCAACAGTCATTTAGTGTCAAAAGATTAAATGTTGAAATTTCATCATTATAGACCATTTTGGGATCGTTCGACAGGTCCGGAGTCATCGTTTTTCATCCGAAAATTGATTTTTTGGACTGTACCAAAAATGATTCAAAATGTCAATTGGATCATGCCTCATGTTGAATAACCACTTTTTAAACCCTCACAGTGACCAAAATTGCCATTTTAACAGAGTTTTGCTTACTCAAAAGCTTCCATTTTGACCCGTTTCAGGCACAGAAATGACTTTAAACACACTTATTCTAGTTGACAAAGTCATAATTCACATCCAACAGTAATTTAGAGTCAAAAGATTAAATGTTGAAATTTCATCATTATAGACCATTTTGGTATCGTTCGACAGGTCCGGAGTCATCGTTTTTCATCCGAAAATTGATTTTTTGGACTGTACCAAAAATGATTCAAAATGTCAATTGGATCATGCCTCATGTTGAATAACCACTTTTTAAACCCTCACAGTGACCAAAATTGCCATTTTTACAGAGTTTTGCTTACTCAAAAGCTTCCATTTTGACCCGTTTCAGGCACAGAAATGACTTTAAACACACTTATTCTAGTTGACAAAGTCATAATTCACATCCAACAGTAATTTAGAGTCAAAAGATTAAATGTTGAAATTTCATCGTTATAGACCATTTTATGATCGTTCGACAGGTCCGGAGTCATCGTTTTTCATCCGAAAATTGATTTTTTGGACTGTACCAAAAATGATTCAAAATGTCAATTGGATCATGCCTCATGTTGAATAACCACTTTTTAAACCCTCACAGTGACCAAAATTGCCATTTTTACAGAGTTTTGCTTACTCAAAAGCTTCCATTTTGATCAGTTTCAGGCACAGAAATGACTTTAAACACACTTATTCTAGTTGACAAAGTCATAATTCACATCCAACAGTAATTTAGAGTCAAAAGATTAAATGTTGAAATTTCATCATTATAGACCATTTTGGTATCGTTCGACAGGTCCGGAGTCATCGTTTTTCATCCGAAAATTGATTTTTTGGACTGTACCAAAAATGATTCAAAATGTCAATTGGATCATGCCTCATGTTGAATAACCACTTTTTAAACCCTCACAGTGACCAAAATTGCCATTTTTACAGAGTTTTGCTTACTCAAAAGCTTCCATTTTGACCCGTTTCAGGCACAGAAATGACTTTAAACACACTTATTCTAGTTGACAAAGTCATAATTCACATCCAACAGTAATTTAGAGTCAAAAGATTAAATGTTGAAATTTCATCATTATAGACCATTTTGGTATCGTTCGACAGGTCCGGAGTCATCGTTTTTCATCCGAAAATTGATTTTTTGGACTGTACCAAAAATGATTCAAAATGTCAATTGGATCATGCCTCATGTTGAATAACCACTTTTTAAACCCTCACAGTGACCAAAATTGCCATTTTTACAGAGTTTTGCTTACTCAAAAGCTTCCATTTTGACCCGTTTCAGGCACAGAAATGACTTTAAACACACTTATTCTAGTTGACAAAGTCATAATTCACATCCAACAGTCATTTAGTGTCAAAAGATTAAATGTTGAAATTTCATCATTATAGACCATTTTGGGATCGTTCGACAGGTCCGGAGTCATCGTTTTTCATCCGAAAATTGATTTTTTGGACTGTACCAAAAATGATTCAAAATGTCAATTGGATCATGCCTCATGTTGAATAACCACTTTTTAAACCCTCACAGTGACCAAAATTGCCATTTTTACAGAGTTTTGCTTACTCAAAAGCTTCCATTTTGACCCGTTTCAGGCACAGAAATGACTTTAAACACACTTATTCTAGTTGACAAAGTCATAATTCACATCCAACAGTAATTTAGAGTCAAAAGATTAAATGTTGAAATTTCATCATTATAGACCATTTTGGTATCGTTCGACAGGTCCGGAGTCATCGTTTTTCATCCGAAAATTGATTTTTTGGACTGTACCAAAAATGATTCAAAATGTCAATTGGATCATTCCTCATGTTGAATAACCACTTTTTAAACCCTCACAGTGACAAAAAATTGCAATTTTTACAGAGTTTTGCTTACTCAAAAGCTTCCATTTTGACCCGTTTCAGGCACAGAAATGACTTTAAACACACTTATTCTAGTTGACAAAGTCATAATTCACATCCAACAGTCATTTAGAGTCAAAAGATTAAATGTTGAAATTTCATCATTATAGACCATTTTGGGATCGTTCGACAGGTCCGGAGTCATCGTTTTTCATCCGAAAATTGATTTTTTGGACTGTACCAAAAATGATTCAAAATGTCAATTGGATCATGCCTCATGTTGAATAACCACTTTTTAAACCCTCACAGTGACCAAAATTGCCATTTTTACAGAGTTTTGCTTACTCAAAAGCTTCCATTTTGACCCGTTTCAGGCACAGAAATGACTTTAAACACACTTATTCTAGTTGACAAAGTCATAATTCACATCCAACAGTCCTTTAGTGTCAAAAGATTAAATGTTGAAATTTCATCATTATAGACCATTTTGGGATCGTTCGACAGGTCCGGAGTCATCGTTTTTCATCCGAAAATTGATTTTTTGGACTGTACCAAAAATGATTCAAAATGTCAATTGGATCATGCCTCATGTTGAATAACCACTTTTTAAACCCCCACAGTGACCAAAATTGCCATATTTACAGAGTTTTGCTTACTCAAAAGCTTCCATTTTGACCCGTTTCAGGCACAGAAATGACTTTAAACACACTTATTTTAGTTGACAAAGTCCTAATTCACATCCAACAGTAATTTAGAGTCAAAAGATTAAATGTTGAAATTTCATCATTATAGACCATTTTGGTATCGTTCGACAGGTCCGGAGTCATCGTTTTTCATCCGAAAATTGATTTTTTGGACTGTACCAAAAATGATTCAAAATGTCAATTGGATCATTCCTCATGTTGAATAACCACTTTTTAAACCCTCACAGTGACAAAAAATTGCAATTTTTACAGAGTTTTGCTTACTCAAAAGCTTCCATTTTGACCCGTTTCAGGCACAGAAATGACTTTAAACACACTTATTCTAGTTGACAAAGTCATAATTCACATCCAACAGTCATTTAGAGTCAAAAGATTAAATGTTGAAATTTCATCATTATAGACCATTTTGGGATCGTTCGACAGGTCCGGAGTCATCGTTTTTCATCCGAAAATTGATTTTTTGGACTGTACCAAAAATGATTCAAAATGTCAATTGGATCATGCCTCATGTTGAATAACCACTTTTTAAACCCTCACAGTGACCAAAATTGCCATTTTTACAGAGTTTTGCTTACTCAAAAGCTTCCATTTTGACCCGTTTCAGGCACAGAAATGACTTTAAACACACTTATTCTAGTTGACAAAGTCATAATTCACATCCAACAGTCCTTTAGTGTCAAAAGATTAAATGTTGAAATTTCATCATTATAGACCATTTTGGGATCGTTCGACAGGTCCGGAGTCATCGTTTTTCATCCGAAAATTGATTTTTTGGATTGTACCAAAAATGATTCAAAATGTCAATTGGATCATGCCTCATGTTGAATAACCACTTTTTAAACCCCCACAGTGACCAAAATTGCCATATTTACAGAGTTTTGCTTACTCAAAAGCTTCCATTTTGACCCGTTTCAGGCACAGAAATGACTTTAAACACACTTATTCTAGTTGACAAAGTCATAATTCACATCCAACAGTAATTTAGAGTCAAAAGATTAAATGTTGAAATTTCATCATTATAGACCATTTTGGGAACGTTCGACATGTCCGGAGTCATCGTTTTTCATCCGAAAATTGATTTTTTGGACTGTACCAAAAATGATTCAAAATGTCAATTGGATCATGCCTCATGTTGAATAACCACTTTTTAAACCCTCACAGTGACCAAAATTGCCATTTTAACAGAGTTTTGCTTACTCAAAAGCTTCCATTTTGACCCGTTTCAGGCACAGAAATGACTTTAAACACACTTATTCTAGTTGACAAAGTCATAATTCACATCCAACAGTAATTTAGAGTCAAAAGATTAAATGTTGAAATTTCATCATTATAGACCATTTTGGTATCGTTCGACAGGTCCGGAGTCATCGTTTTTCATCCGAAAATTGATTTTTTGGACTGTACCAAAAATGATTCAAAATGTCAATTGGATCAAGCCTCATGTTGAATAACCACTTTTTAAACCCTCACAGTGACCAAAATTGCCATTTTTACAGAGTTTTGCTTACTCAAAAGCTTCCATTTTGACCCGTTTCAGGCACAGAAATGACTTTAAACACACTTATTCTAGTTGACAAAGTCATAATTCACATCCAACAGTAATTTGGAGTCAAAAGATTAAATGTTGAAATTTCATCTTTATAGACCATTTTATGATCGTTCGACAGGTCCGGAGTCATCGTTTTTCATCCGAAAATTGATTTTTTGGACTGTACCAAAAATGATTCAAAATGTCAATTGGATCATGCCTCATGTTGAATAACCACTTTTTAAACCCTCACAGTGACCAAAATTGCCATTTTTACAGAGTTTTGCTTACTCAAAAGCTTCCATTTTGACCCGTTTCAGGCACAGAAATGACTTTAAACACACTTATTCTAGTTGACAAAGTCATAATTCACATCCAACAGTCATTTAGTGTCAAAAGATTAAATGTTGAAATTTCATCATTATAGACCATTTTGGGATCGTTCGACAGGTCCGGAGTCATCGTTTTTCATCCGAAAATTGATTTTTTGGACTGTACCAAAAATGATTCAAAATGTCAATTGGATCATGCCTCATGTTGAATAACCACTTTTTAAACCCTCACAGTGACCAAAATTGCCATTTTAACAGAGTTTTGCTTACTCAAAAGCTTCCATTTTGACCCGTTTCAGGCACAGAAATGACTTTAAACACACTTATTCTAGTTGACAAAGTCATAATTCACATCCAACAGTAATTTAGAGTCAAAAGATTAAATGTTGAAATTTCATCATTATAGACCATTTTGGTATCGTTCGACAGGTCCGGAGTCATCGTTTTTCATCCAAAAATTGATTTTTTGGACTGTACCAAAAATGATTCAAAATGTCAATTGGATCATGCCTCATGTTGAATAACCACTTTTTAAACCCTCACAGTGACCAAAATTGCCATTTTTACAGAGTTTTGCTTACTCAAAAGCTTCCATTTTGACCCGTTTCAGGCACAGAAATGACTTTAAACACACTTATTCTAGTTGACAAAGTCATAATTCACATCCAACAGTCATTTAGTGTCAAAAGATTAAATGTTGAAATTTCATCATTATAGACCATTTTGGGATCGTTCGACAGGTCCGGAGTCATCGTTTTTCATCCGAAAATTGATTTTTTGGACTGTACCAAAAATGATTCAAAATGTCAATTGGATCATGCCTCATGTTGAATAACCACTTTTTAAACCCTCACAGTGACCAAAATTGCCATTTTTACAGAGTTTTGCTTACTCAAAAGCTTCCATTTTGACCCGTTTCAGGCACAGAAATGACTTTAAACACACTTATTCTAGTTGACAAAGTCATAATTCACATCCAACAGTAATTTAGAGTCAAAAGATTAAATGTTGAAATTTCATCATTATAGACCATTTTGGTATCGTTCGACAGGTCCGGAGTCATCGTTTTTCATCCGAAAATTGATTTTTTGGACTGTACCAAAAATGATTCAAAATGTCAATTGGATCATGCCTCATGTTGAATAACCACTTTTTAAACCCTCACAGTGACCAAAATTGCCATTTTTACAGAGTTTTGCTTACTCAAAAGCTTCAATTTTGACCCGTTTCAGGCACAGAAATGACTTTAAACACACTTATTTTAGTTGACAAAGTCCTAATTCACATCCAACAGTAATTTAGAGTCAAAAGATTAAATGTTAAAATTTCATCATTATAGACCATTTTGGGATCGTTCGACAGGTCCGGAGTCATCGTTTTTCATCCGAAAATTGATTTTTTGGACTGTACCAAAAATGATTCAAAATGTCAATTGGATCATTCCTCATGTTGAATAACCACTTTTTAAACCCTCACAGTGACAAAAAATTGCAATTTTTACAGAGTTTTGCTTACTCAAAAGCTTCCATTTTGACCCGTTTCAGGCACAGAAATGACTTTAAACACACTTATTCTAGTTGACAAAGTCATAATTCACATCCAACAGTCATTTAGAGTCAAAAGATTAAATGTTGAAATTTCATCATTATAGACCATTTTGGGATCGTTCGACAGGTCCGGAGTCATCGTTTTTCATCCGAAAATTGATTTTTTGGACTGTACCAAAAATGATTCAAAATGTCAATTGGATCATGCCTCATGTTGAATAACCACTTTTTAAACCCTCACAGTGACCAAAATTGCCATTTTTACAGAGTTTTGCTTACTCAAAAGCTTCCATTTTGACCCGTTTCAGGCACAGAAATGACTTTAAACACACTTATTCTAGTTGACAAAGTCATAATTCACATCCAACAGTCATTTAGTGTCAAAAGATTAAATGTTGAAATTTCATCATTATAGACCATTTTGGGATCGTTCGACAGGTCCGGAGTCATCGTTTTTCATCCGAAAATTGATTTTTTGGACTGTACCAAAAATGATTCAAAATGTCAATTGGATCATGCCTCATGTTGAATAACCACTTTTTAAACCCTCACAGTGACCAAAATTGCCATTTTAACAGAGTTTTGCTTACTCAAAAGCTTCCATTTTGACCCGTTTCAGGCACAGAAATGACTTTAAACACACTTATTCTAGTTGACAAAGTCATAATTCACATCCAACAGTAATTTAGAGTCAAAAGATTAAATGTTGAAATTTCATCATTATAGACCATTTTGGTATCGTTCGACAGGTCCGGAGTCATCGTTTTTCATCCGAAAATTGATTTTTTGGACTGTACCAAAAATGATTCAAAATGTCAATTGGATCATGCCTCATGTTGAATAACCACTTTTTAAACCCTCACAGTGACCAAAATTGCCATTTTTACAGAGTTTTGCTTACTCAAAAGCTTCCATTTTGACCCGTTTCAGGCACAGAAATGACTTTAAACACACTTATTCTAGTTGACAAAGTCATAATTCACATCCAACAGTCATTTAGTGTCAAAAGATTAAATGTTGAAATTTCATCATTATAGACCATTTTGGGATCGTTCGACAGGTCCGGAGTCATCGTTTTTCATCCGAAAATTGATTTTTTGGACTGTACCAAAAATGATTCAAAATGTCAATTGGATCATGCCTCATGTTGAATAACCACTTTTTAAACCCTCACAGTGACCAAAATTGCCATTTTAACAGAGTTTTGCTTACTCAAAAGCTTCCATTTTGACCCGTTTCAGGCACAGAAATGACTTTAAACACACTTATTCTAGTTGACAAAGTCATAATTCACATCCAACAGTAATTTAGAGTCAAAAGATTAAATGTTGAAATTTCATCATTATAGACCATTTTGGTATCGTTCGACAGGTCCGGAGTCATCGTTTTTCATCCGAAAATTGATTTTTTGGACTGTACCAAAAATGATTCAAAATGTCAATTGGATCATGCCTCATGTTGAATAACCACTTTTTAAACCCTCACAGTGACCAAAATTGCCATTTTTACAGAGTTTTGCTTACTCAAAAGCTTCCATTTTGACCCGTTTCAGGCACAGAAATGACTTTAAACACACTTATTCTAGTTGACAAAGTCATAATTCACATCCAACAGTAATTTAGAGTCAAAAGATTAAATGTTGAAATTTCATCGTTATAGACCATTTTATGATCGTTCGACAGGTCCGGAGTCATCGTTTTTCATCCGAAAATTGATTTTTTGGACTGTACCAAAAATGATTCAAAATGTCAATTGGATCATGCCTCATGTTGAATAACCACTTTTTAAACCCTCACAGTGACCAAAATTGCCATTTTTACAGAGTTTTGCTTACTCAAAAGCTTCCATTTTGATCCGTTTCAGGCACAGAAATGACTTTAAACACACTTATTCTAGTTGACAAAGTCATAATTCACATCCAACAGTAATTTAGAGTCAAAAGATTAAATGTTGAAATTTCATCATTATAGACCATTTTGGTATCGTTCGACAGGTCCGGAGTCATCGTTTTTCATCTGAAAATTGATTTTTTGGACTGTACCAAAAATGATTCAAAATGTCAATTGGATCATGCCTCATGTTGAATAACCACTTTTTAAACCCTCACAGTGACCAAAATTGCCATTTTTACAGAGTTTTGCTTACTCAAAAGCTTCCATTTTGACCCGTTTCAGGCACAGAAATGACTTTAAACACACTTATTCTAGTTGACAAAGTCATAATTCACATCCAACAGTAATTTAGAGTCAAAAGATTAAATGTTGAAATTTCATCATTATAGACCATTTTGGTATCGTTCGACAGGTCCGGAGTCATCGTTTTTCATCCGAAAATTGATTTTTTGGACTGTACCAAAAATGATTCAAAATGTCAATTGGATCATGCCTCATGTTGAATAACCACTTTTTAAACCCTCACAGTGACCAAAATTGCCATTTTTACAGAGTTTTGCTTACTCAAAAGCTTCCATTTTGACCCGTTTCAGGCACAGAAATGACTTTAAACACACTTATTCTAGTTGACAAAGTCATAATTCACATCCAACAGTCATTTAGTGTCAAAAGATTAAATGTTGAAATTTCATCATTATAGACCATTTTGGGATCGTTCGACAGGTCCGGAGTCATCGTTTTTCATCCGAAAATTGATTTTTTGGACTGTACCAAAAATGATTCAAAATGTCAATTGGATCATGCCTCATGTTGAATAACCACTTTTTAAACCCTCACAGTGACCAAAATTGCCATTTTTACAGAGTTTTGCTTACTCAAAAGCTTCCATTTTGACCCGTTTCAGGCACAGAAATGACTTTAAACACACTTATTCTAGTTGACAAAGTCATAATTCACATCCAACAGTAATTTAGAGTCAAAAGATTAAATGTTGAAGTTTCATCATTATAGACCATTTTGGTATCGTTCGACAGGTCCGGAGTCATCGTTTTTCATCCGAAAATTGATTTTTTGGACTGTACCAACAATGATTCAAAATGTCAATTGGATCATGCCTCATGTTGAATAACCACTTTTTAAACCCCCACAGTGACCAAAATTGCCATATTTACAGAGTTTTGCTTACTCAAAAGCTTCCATTTTGACCCGTTTCAGGCACAGAAATGACTTTAAACACACTTATTCTAGTTGACAAAGTCATAATTCACATCCAACAGTAATTTAGAGTCAAAAGATTAAATGTTGAAATTTCATCATTATAGACCATTTTGGGAACGTTCGACATGTCCGGAGTCATCGTTTTTCATCCGAAAATTGATTTTTTGGACTGTACCAAAAATGATTCAAAATGTCAATTGGATCATGCCTCATGTTGAATAACCACTTTTTAAACCCTCACAGTGACCAAAATTGCCATTTTAACAGAGTTTTGCTTACTCAAAAGCTTCCATTTTGACCCGTTTCAGGCACAGAAATGACTTTAAACACA
Organism: Lissotriton vulgaris; assembly: GCF_964263255.1. Classification (NCBI taxonomy): domain Eukaryota; kingdom Metazoa; phylum Chordata; class Amphibia; order Caudata; family Salamandridae; genus Lissotriton; species Lissotriton vulgaris. The sequence continues at coordinate 808,355 of NW_028253196.1, forward strand.
CTTATTCTAGTTGACAAAGTCATAATTCACATCCAACAGTAATTTAGAGTCAAAAGATTAAATGTTGAAATTTCATCATTATAGACCATTTTGGTATCGTTCGACAGGTCCGGAGTCATCGTTTTTCATCCGAAAATTGATTTTTTGGACTGTACCAAAAATGATTCAAAATGTCAATTGGATCATTCCTCATGTTGAATAACCACTTTTTAAACCCTCACAGTGACAAAAAATTGCAATTTTTACAGAGTTTTGCTTACTCAAAAGCTTCCATTTTGACCCGTTTCAGGCACAGAAATGACTTTAAACACACTTATTCTAGTTGACAAAGTCATAATTCACATCCAACAGTCCTTTAGTGTCAAAAGATTAAATGTTGAAATTTCATCATTATAGACCATTTTGGGATCGTTCGACAGGTCCGGAGTCATCGTTTTTTATCCGAAAATTGATTTTTTGGACTGTACCAAAAATGATTCAAAATGTCAATTGGATCATGCCTCATGTTGAATAACCACTTTTTAAACCCTCACAGTGACCAAAATTGCCATTTTTACAGAGTTTTGCTTACTCAAAAGCTTCCATTTTGACCCGTTTCAGGCACAGAAATGACTTTAAACACACCTATTCTAGTTGACAAAGTCATAATTCACATCCAACAGTAATTTAGAGTCAAAAGATTAAATGTTGAAATTTCATCATTATAGACCATTTTGGTATCGTTCGACAGGTCCGGAGTCATCGTTTTTCATCCGAAAATTGATTTTTTGGACTGTACCAACAATGATTCAAAATGTCAATTGGATCATGCCTCATGTTGAATAACCACTTTTTAAACCCCCACAGTGACCAAAATTGCCATATTTACAGAGTTGTGCTTACTCAAAAGCTTCCATTTTGACCCGTTTCAGGCACAGAAATGACTTTAAACACACTTATTCTAGTTGACAAAGTCATAATTCACATCCAACAGTAATTTAGAGTCAAAAGATTAAATGTTGAAATTTCATCATTATAGACCATTTTGGGATCGTTCGACAGGTCCGGAGTCATCGTTTTTTATCCGAAAATTGATTTTTTGGAATGTACCAAAAATGATTCAAAATGTCAATTGGATCATGCCTCATGTTGAATAACCACTTTTTAAACCCTCACAGTGACCAAAATTGCCATTTTTACAGAGTTTTGCTTACTCAAAAGCTTCCATTTTGACCCGTTTCAGGCACAGAAATGACTTTAAACACACTTATTCTAGTTGACAAAGTCATAATTCACATCCAACAGTAATTTAGAGTCAAAAGATTAAATGTTGAAATTTCATCATTATAGACCATTTTGGTATCGTTCGACAGGTCCGGAGTCATCGTTTTTCATCCGAAAATTGATTTTTTGGACTGTACCAAAAATGATTCAAAATGTCAATTGGATCATGCCTCATGTTGAATAACCACTTTTTAAACCCTCACAGTGACCAAAATTGCCATTTTAACAGAGTTTTGCTTACTCAAAAGCTTCCATTTTGACCCGTTTCAGGCACAGAAATGACGTTAAACACACTTATTCTAGTTGACAAAGTCATAATTCACATCCAACAGTCATTTAGAGTCAAAAGATTAAATGTTGAAATTTCATCATTATAGACCATTTTGGGATCGTTCGACAGGTCCGGAGTCATCGTTTTTCATCCGAAAATTGATTTTTTGGACTGTACCAAAAATGATTCAAAATGTCAATTGGATCATGCCTCATGTTGAATAACCACTTTTTAAACCCTCACAGTGACCAAAATTGCCATTTTTACAGAGTTTTGCTTACTCAAAAGCTTCCATTTTGACCCGTTTCAGGCACAGAAATGACTTTAAACACACTTATTCTAGTTGACAAAGTCATAATTCACATCCAACAGTCCTTTAGTGTCAAAAGATTAAATGTTGAAATTTCATCATTATTGACCATTTTGGGATCGTTCGACAGGTCCGGAGTCATCGTTTTTCATCCGAAAATTGATTTTTTGGACTGTACCAAAAATGATTCAAAATGTCAATTGGATCATGCCTCATGTTGAATAACCACTTTTTAAACCCTCACAGTGACCAAAATTGCCATTTTTACAGAGTTTTGCTTACTCAAAAGCTTCCATTTTGACCCGTTTCAGGCACAGAAATGACTTTAAACACACCTATTCTAGTTGACAAAGTCATAATTCACATCCAACAGTAATTTAGAGTCAAAAGATTAAATGTTGAAATTTCATCATTATAGACCATTTTGGGAACGTTCGACAGGTCCGGAGTCATCGTTTTTCATCCGAAAATTGATTTTTTGGACTGTACCAAAAATGATTCAAAATGTCAATTGGATCAGCCTCATGTTGAATAACCACTTTTTAAACCCTCACAGTGACCAAAATTGCCATTTTAACAGAGTTTTGCTTACTCAAAAGCTTCCATTTTGACCCGTTTCAGGCACAGAAATGACTTTAAACACACTTATTCTAGTTGACAAAGTCATAATTCACATCCAACAGTAATTTAGAGTCAAAAGATTAAATGTTGAAATTTCATCATTATAGACCATTTTGGTATCGTTCGACAGGTCCGGAGTCATCGTTTTTCATCCGAAAATTGATTTTTTGGACTGTACCAAAAATGATTCAAAATGTCAATTGGATCATGCCTCATGTTGAATAACCACTTTTTAAACCCTCACAGTGACCAAAATTGCCATTTTTACAGAGTTTTGCTTACTCAAAAGCTTCCATTTTGACCCGTTTCAGGCACAGAAATGACTTTAAACACAATTATTCTAGTTGACAAAGTCATAATTCACATCCAACAGTAATTTAGAGTCAAAAGATTAAATGTTGAAATTTCATCATTATAGACCATTTTGGGATCGTTCGACAGGTCCGGAGTCATCGTTTTTCATCCGAAAATTGATTTTTTGGACTGTACCAAAAATGATTCAAAATGTCAATTGGATCATGCCTCATGTTGAATAACCACTTTTTAAACCCTCACAGTGACCAAAATTGCCATTTTTACAGAGTTTTGCTTACTCAAAAGCTTCAATTTTGACCCGTTTCAGGCACAGAAATGACTTTAAACACACTTATTTTAGTTGACAAAGTCCTAATTCACATCCAACAGTAATTTAGAGTCAAAAGATTAAATGTTAAAATTTCATCATTATAGACCATTTTGGGATCGTTCGACAGGTCCGGAGTCATCGTTTTTCATCCGAAAATTGATTTTTTGGACTGTACCAAAAATGATTCAAAATGTCAATTGGATCATTCCTCATGTTGAATAACCACTTTTTAAACCCTCACAGTGACAAAAAATTGCAATTTTTACAGAGTTTTGCTTACTCAAAAGCTTCCATTTTGACCCGTTTCAGGCACAGAAATGACTTTAAACACACTTATTCTAGTTGACAAAGTCATAATTCACATCCAACAGTCATTTAGAGTCAAAAGATTAAATGTTGAAATTTCATCATTATAGACCATTTTGGGATCGTTCGACAGGTCCGGAGTCATCGTTTTTCATCCGAAAATTGATTTTTTGGACTGTACCAAAAATGATTCAAAATGTCAATTGGATCATGCCTCATGTTGAATAACCACTTTTTAAACCCTCACAGTGACCAAAATTGCCATTTTTACAGAGTTTTGCTTACTCAAAAGCTTCCATTTTGACCCGTTTCAGGCACAGAAATGACTTTAAACACACTTATTCTAGTTGACAAAGTCATAATTCACATCCAACAGTCCTTTAGTGTCAAAAGATTAAATGTTGAAATTTCATCATTATAGACCATTTTGGTATCGTTCGACAGGTCCGGAGTCATCGTTTTTCATCCGAAAATTGATTTTTTGGACTGTACCAAAAATGATTCAAAATGTCAATTGGATCATGCCTCATGTTGAATAACCACTTTTTAAACCCTCACAGTGACCAAAATTGCCATTTTTACAGAGTTTTGCTTACTCAAAAGCTTCCATTTTGACCCGTTTCAGGCACAGAAATGACTTTAAACACACCTATTCTAGTTGACAAAGTCATAATTCACATCCAACAGTAATTTAGAGTCAAAAGATTAAATGTTGAAATTTCATCATTATAGACCATTTTGGTATCGTTCGACAGGTCCGGAGTCATCGTTTTTCATCCGAAAATTGATTTTTTGGACTGTACCAACAATGATTCAAAATGTCAATTGGATCATGCCTCATGTTGAATAACCACTTTTTAAACCCCCACAGTGACCAAAATTGCCATATTTACAGAGTTTTGCTTACTCAAAAGCTTCCATTTTGACCCGTTTCAGGCACAGAAATGACTTTAAACACACTTATTCTAGTTGACAAAGTCATAATTCACATCCAACAGTAATTTAGAGTCAAAAGATTAAATGTTGAAATTTCATCATTATAGACCACTTTGGGAACGTTCGACATGTCCGGAGTCATCGTTTTTCATCCGAAAATTGATTTTTTGGACTGTACCAAAAATGATTCAAAATGTCAATTGGATCATGCCTCATGTTGAATAACCACTTTTTAAACCCTCACAGTGACCAAAATTGCCATTTTAACAGAGTTTTGCTTACTCAAAAGCTTCCATTTTGACCCGTTTCAGGCACAGAAATGACTTTAAACACACTTATTCTAGTTGACAAAGTCATAATTCACATCCAACAGTAATTTAGAGTCAAAAGATTAAATGTTGAAATTTCATCATTATAGACCATTTTGGTATCGTTCGACAGGTCCGGAGTCATCGTTTTTCATCCGAAAATTGATTTTTTGGACTGTACCAAAAATGATTCAAAATGTCAATTGGATCATGCCTCATGTTGAATAACCACTTTTTAAACCCTCACAGTGACCAAAATTGCCATTTTTACAGAGTTTTGCTTACTCAAAAGCTTCCATTTTGACCCGTTTCAGGCACAGAAATGACTTTAAACACACTTATTCTAGTTGACAAAGTCATAATTCACATCCAACAGTAATTTAGAGTCAAAAGATTAAATGTTGAAATTTCATCGTTATAGACCATTTTATGATTGTTCGACAGGTCCGGAGTCATCGTTTTTCATCCGAAAATTTATTTTTTGGACTGTACCAAAAATGATTCAAAATGTCAATTGGATCATGCCTCATGTTGAATAACCACTTTTTAAACCCTCACAGTGACCAAAATTGCCATTTTTACAGAGTTTTGCTTACTCAAAAGCTTCCATTTTGACCCGTTTCAGGCACAGAAATGACTTTAAACACACTTATTCTAGTTGACAAAGTCATAATTCACATCCAACAGTAATTTAGAGTCAAAAGATTAAATGTTGAAATTTCATCATTATAGACCATTTTGGTATCGTTCGACAGGTCCGGAGTCATCGTTTTTCATCCGAAAATTGATTTTTTGGACTGTACCAAAAATGATTCAAAATGTCAATTGGATCATGCCTCATGTTGAATAACCACTTTTTAAACCCTCACAGTGACCAAAATTGCCATTTTTACAGAATTTTGCTTATTCAAAAGCTTCCATTTTGACCCGTTTCAGGCACAGAAATGACTTTAAACACACTTATTCTAGTTGACAAAGTCATAATTCACATCCAACAGTCATTTAGTGTCAAAAGATTAAATGTTGAAATTTCATCATTATAGACCATTTTGGGATCGTTCGACAGGTCCGGAGTCATCGTTTTTCATCCGAAAATTGATTTTTTGGACTGTACCAAAAATGATTCAAAATGTCAATTGGATCATGCCTCATGTTGAATAACCACTTTTTAAACCCTCACAGTGACCAAAATTGCCATTTTAACAGAGTTTTGCTTACTCAAAAGCTTCCATTTTGACCCGTTTCAGGCACAGAAATGACTTTAAACACACTTATTCTAGTTGACAAAGTCATAATTCACATCCAACAGTAATTTAGAGTCAAAAGATTAAATGTTGAAATTTCATCATTATAGACCATTTTGGTATCGTTCGACAGGTCCGGAGTCATCGTTTTTCATCCGAAAATTGATTTTTTGGACTGTACCAAAAATGATTCAAAATGTCAATTGGATCATGCCTCATGTTGAATAACCACTTTTTAAACCCTCACAGTGACCAAAATTGCCATTTTTACAGAGTTTTGCTTACTCAAAAGCTTCCATTTTGACCCGTTTCAGGCACAGAAATGACTTTAAACACACTTATTCTAGTTGACAAAGTCATAATTCACATCCAACAGTAATTTAGAGTCAAAAGATTAAATGTTGAAATTTCATTGTTATAGACCATTTTATGATCGTTCGACAGGTCCGGAGTCATCGTTTTTCATCCGAAAATTGATTTTTTGGACTGTACCAAAAATGATTCAAAATGTCAATTGGATCATGCCTCATGTTGAATAACCACTTTTTAAACCCTCACAGTGACCAAAATTGCCATTTTTACAGAGTTTTGCTTACTCAAAAGCTTCCATTTTGATCCGTTTCAGGCACAGAAATGACTTTAAACACACTTATTCTAGTTGACAAAGTCATAATTCACATCCAACAGTAATTTAGAGTCAAAAGATTAAATGTTGAAATTTCATCATTATAGACCATTTTGGTATCGTTCGACAGGTCCGGAGTCATCGTTTTTCATCCGAAAATTGATTTTTTGGACTGTACCAAAAATGATTCAAAATGTCAATTGGATCATGCCTCATGTTGAATAACCACTTTTTAAACCCTCACAGTGACCAAAATTGCCATTTTTACAGAGTTTTGCTTACTCAAAAGCTTCCATTTTGACCCGTTTCAGGCACAGAAATGACTTTAAACACACTTATTCTAGTTGACAAAGTCATAATTCACATCCAACAGTAATTTAGAGTCAAAAGATTAAATGTTGAAATTTCATCGTTATAGACCATTTTATGATCGTTCGACAGGTCCGGAGTCATCGTTTTTCATCCGAAAATTGATTTTTTGGACTGTACCAAAAATGATTCAAAATGTCAATTGGATCATGCCTCATGTTGAATAACCACTTTTTAAACCCTCACAGTGACCAAAATTGCCATTTTTACAGAGTTTTGCTTACTCAAAAGCTTCCATTTTGATCCGTTTCAGGCACAGAAATGACTTTAAACACACTTATTCTAGTTGACAAAGTCATAATTCACATCCAACAGTAATTTAGAGTCAAAAGATTAAATGTTGAAATTTCATCATTATAGACCATTTTGGTATCGTTCGACAGGTCCGGAGTCATCGTTTTTCATCTGAAAATTGATTTTTTGGACTGTACCAAAAATGATTCAAAATGTCAATTGGATCATGCCTCATGTTGAATAACCACTTTTTAAACCCTCACAGTGACCAAAATTGCCATTTTTACAGAGTTTTGCTTACTCAAAAGCTTCCATTTTGACCCGTTTCAGGCACAGAAATGACTTTAAACACACTTATTCTAGTTGACAAAGTCATAATTCACATCCAACAGTAATTTAGAGTCAAAAGATTAAATGTTGAAATTTCATCATTATAGACCATTTTGGTATCGTTCGACAGGTCCGGAGTCATCGTTTTTCATCCGAAAATTGATTTTTTGGACTGTACCAAAAATGATTCAAAATGTCAATTGGATCATGCCTCATGTTGAATAACCACTTTTTAAACCCTCACAGTGACCAAAATTGCCATTTTTACAGAGTTTTGCTTACTCAAAAGCTTCCATTTTGACCCGTTTCAGGCACAGAAATGACTTTAAACACACTTATTCTAGTTGACAAAGTCATAATTCACATCCAACAGTCATTTAGTGTCAAAAGATTAAATGTTGAAATTTCATCATTATAGACCATTTTGGGATCGTTCGACAGGTCCGGAGTCATCGTTTTTCATCCGAAAATTGATTTTTTGGACTGTACCAAAAATGATTCAAAATGTCAATTGGATCATGCCTCATGTTGAATAACCACTTTTTAAACCCTCACAGTGACCAAAATTGCCATTTTTACAGAGTTTTGCTTACTCAAAAGCTTCCATTTTGACCCGTTTCAGGCACAGAAATGACTTTAAACACACTTATTCTAGTTGACAAAGTCATAATTCACATCCAACAGTAATTTAGAGTCAAAAGATTAAATGTTGAAGTTTCATCATTATAGACCATTTTGGTATCGTTCGACAGGTCCGGAGTCATCGTTTTTCATCCGAAAATTGATTTTTTGGACTGTACCAACAATGATTCAAAATGTCAATTGGATCATGCCTCATGTTGAATAACCACTTTTTAAACCCCCACAGTGACCAAAATTGCCATATTTACAGAGTTTTGCTTACTCAAAAGCTTCCATTTTGACCCGTTTCAGGCACAGAAATGACTTTAAACACACTTATTCTAGTTGACAAAGTCATAATTCACATCCAACAGTAATTTAGAGTCAAAAGATTAAATGTTGAAATTTCATCATTATAGACCATTTTGGGAACGTTCGACATGTCCGGAGTCATCGTTTTTCATCCGAAAATTGATTTTTTGGACTGTACCAAAAATGATTCAAAATGTCAATTGGATCATGCCTCATGTTGAATAACCACTTTTTAAACCCTCACAGTGACCAAAATTGCCATTTTAACAGAGTTTTGCTTACTCAAAAGCTTCCATTTTGACCCGTTTCAGGCACAGAAATGACTTTAAACACACTTATTCTAGTTGACAAAGTCATAATTCACATCCAACAGTAATTTAGAGTCAAAAGATTAAATGTTGAAATTTCATCATTATAGACCATTTTGGTATCGTTCGACAGGTCCGGAGTCATCGTTTTTCATCCGAAAATTGATTTTTTGGACTGTACCAAAAATGATTCAAAATGTCAATTGGATCATTCCTCATGTTGAATAACCACTTTTTAAACCCTCACAGTGACAAAAAATTGCAATTTTTACAGAGTTTTGCTTACTCAAAAGCTTCCATTTTGACCCGTTTCAGGCACAGAAATGACTTTAAACACACTTATTCTAGTTGACAAAGTCATAATTCACATCCAACAGTCCTTTAGTGTCAAAAGATTAAATGTTGAAATTTCATCATTATAGACCATTTTGGGATCGTTCGACGGTCCGGAGTCATCGTTTTTCATCCGAAAATTGATTTTTTGGACTGTACCAAAAATGATTCAAAATGTCAATTGGATCAAGCCTTATGTTGAATAACCACTTTTTAAACCCTCACAGTGACCAAAATTGCCATTTTTACAGAGTTTTGCTTACTCAAAAGCTTCCATTTTGACCCGTTTCAGGCACAGAAATGACTTTAAACACACTTATTCTAGTTGACAAAGTCATAATTCACATCCAACAGTAATTTAGAGTCAAAAGATTAAATGTTGAAATTTCATCGTTATAGACCATTTTATGATCGTTCGACAGGTCCGGAGTCATCGTTTTTCATCCGAAAATTGATTTTTTGGACTGTACCAAAAATGATTCAAAATGTCAATTGGATCATGCCTCATGTTGAATAACCACTTTTTAAACCCTCACAGTGACCAAAATTGCCATTTTTACAGAGTTTTGCTTACTCAAAAGCTTCCATTTTGACCCGTTTCAGGCACAGAAATGACTTTAAACACACTTATTCTAGTTGACAAAGTCATAATTCACATCCAACAGTCATTTAGTGTCAAAAGATTAAATGTTGAAATTTCATCATTATAGACCATTTTGGGATCGTTCGACAGGTCCGGAGTCATCGTTTTTCATCCGAAAATTGATTTTTTGGACTGTACCAAAAATGATTCAAAATGTCAATTGGATCATGCCTCATGTTGAATAACCACTTTTTAAACCCTCACAGTGACCAAAATTGCCATTTTAACAGAGTTTTGCTTACTCAAAAGCTTCCATTTTGACCCGTTTCAGGCACAGAAATGACTTTAAACACACTTATTCTAGTTGACAAAGTCATAATTCACATCCAACAGTAATTTAGAGTCAAAAGATTAAATGTTGAAATTTCATCATTATAGACCATTTTGGTATCGTTCGACAGGTCCGGAGTCATCGTTTTTCATCCGAAAATTGATTTTTTTGGACTGTACCAAAAATGATTCAAAATGTCAATTGGATCATGCCTCATGTTGAATAACCACTTTTTAAACCCTCACAGTGACCAAAATTGCCATTTTTACAGAGTTTTGCTTACTCAAAAGCTTCCATTTTGACCCGTTTCAGGCACAGAAATGACTTTAAACACACTTATTCTAGTTGACAAAGTCATAATTCACATCCAACAGTAATTTAGAGTCAAAAGATTAAATGTTGAAATTTCATCATTATAGACCATTTTGGTATCGTTCGACAGGTCCGGAGTCATCGTTTTTCATCCGAAAATTGATTTTTTGGACTGTACCAAAAATGATTCAAAATGTCAATTGGATCATGCCTCATGTTGAATAACCACTTTTTAAACCCTCACAGTGACCAAAATTGCCATTTTTACAGAGTTTTGCTTACTCAAAAGCTTCCATTTTGACCCGTTTCAGGCACAGAAATGACTTTAAACACACTTATTCTAGTTGACAAAGTCATAATTCACATCCAACAGTCATTTAGTGTCAAAAGATTAAATGTTGAAATTTCATCATTATAGACCATTTTGGGATCGTTCGACAGGTCCGGAGTCATCGTTTTTCATCCGAAAATTGATTTTTTGGACTGTACCAAAAATGATTCAAAATGTCAATTGGATCATGCCTCATGTTGAATAACCACTTTTTAAACCCTCACAGTGACCAAAATTGCCATTTTTACAGAGTTTTGCTTACTCAAAAGCTTCCATTTTGACCCGTTTCAGGCACAGAAATGACTTTAAACACACTTATTCTAGTTGACAAAGTCATAATTCACATCCAACAGTAATTTAGAGTCAAAAGATTAAATGTTGAAATTTCATCGTTATAGACCATTTTATGATCGTTCGACAGGTCCGGAGTCATCGTTTTTCATCCGAAAATTGATTTTTTGGACTGTACCAAAAATGATTCAAAATGTCAATTGGATCATGCCTCATGTTGAATAACCACTTTTTAAACCCTCACAGTGACCAAAATTGCCATTTTTACAGAGTTTTGCTTACTCAAAAGCTTCCATTTTGATCCGTTTCAGGCACAGAAATGACTTTAAACACACTTATTCTAGTTGACAAAGTCATAATTCACATCCAACAGTAATTTAGAGTCAAAAGATTAAATGTTGAAATTTCATCATTATAGACCATTTTGGTATCGTTCGACAGGTCCGGAGTCATCGTTTTTCATCCGAAAATTGATTTTTTGGACTGTACCAAAAATGATTCAAAATGTCAATTGGATCATGCCTCATGTTGAATAACCACTTTTTAAACCCTCACAGTGACCAAAATTGCCATTTTTACAGAGTTTTGCTTACTCAAAAGCTTCCATTTTGACCCGTTTCAGGCACAGAAATGACTTTAAACACACTTATTCTAGTTGACAAAGTCATAATTCACATCCAACAGTAATTTAGAGTCAAAAGATTAAATGTTGAAATTTCATCATTATAGACCATTTTGGTATCGTTCGACAGGTCCGGAGTCATCGTTTTTCATCCGAAAATTGATTTTTTGGACTGTACCAAAAATGATTCAAAATGTCAATTGGATCATGCCTCATGTTGAATAACCACTTTTTAAACCCTCACAGTGACCAAAATTGCCATTTTTACAGAGTTTTGCTTACTCAAAAGCTTCAATTTTGACCCGTTTCAGGCACAGAAATGACTTTAAACACACTTATTTTAGTTGACAAAGTCCTAATTCACATCCAACAGTAATTTAGAGTCAAAAGATTAAATGTTAAAATTTCATCATTATAGACCATTTTGGGATCGTTCGACAGGTCCGGAGTCATCGTTTTTCATCCGAAAATTGATTTTTTGGACTGTACCAAAATGATTCAAAATGACAATTGGATCATTCCTCATGTTGAATAACCACTTTTTAAACCCTCACAGTGACAAAAAATTGCAATTTTTACAGAGTTTTGCTTACTCAAAAGCTTCCATTTTGACCCGTTTCAGGCACAGAAATGACTTTAAACACACTTATTCTAGTTGACAAAGTCATAATTCACATCCAACAGTCATTTAGAGTCAAAAGATTAAATGTTGAAATTTCATCATTATAGACCATTTTGGGATCGTTCGACAGGTCCGGAGTCATCGTTTTTCATCCGAAAATTGATTTTTTGGACTGTACCAAAAATGATTCAAAATGTCAATTGGATCATGCCTCATGTTGAATAACCACTTTTTAAACCCTCACAGTGACCAAAATTGCCATTTTTACAGAGTTTTGCTTACTCAAAAGCTTCCATTTTGACCCGTTTCAGGCACAGAAATGACTTTAAACACACTTATTCTAGTTGACAAAGTCATAATTCACATCCAACAGTCCTTTAGTGTCAAAAGATTAAATGTTGAAATTTCATCATTATAGACCATTTTGGTATCGTTCGACAGGTCCGGAGTCATCGTTTTTCATCCGAAAATTGATTTTTTGGACTGTACCAACAATGATTCAAAATGTCAATTGGATCATGCCTCATGTTGAATAACCACTTTTTAAACCCCCACAGTGACCAAAATTGCCATATTTACAGAGTTTTGCTTACTCAAAAGCTTCCATTTTGACCCGTTTCAGGCACAGAAATGACTTTAAACACACTTATTCTAGTTGACAAAGTCATAATTCACATCCAACAGTCATTTAGTGTCAAAAGATTAAATGTTGAAATTTCATCATTATAGACCATTTTGGGATCGTTCGACAGGTCCGGAGTCATCGTTTTTCATCCGAAAATTGATTTTTTGGACTGTACCAAAAATGATTCAAAATGTCAATTGGATCATGCCTCATGTTGAATAACCACTTTTTAAACCCTCACAGTGACCAAAATTGCCATTTTAACAGAGTTTTGCTTACTCAAAAGCTTCCATTTTGACCCGTTTCAGGCACAGAAATGACTTTAAACACACTTATTCTAGTTGACAAAGTCATAATTCACATCCAACAGTAATTTAGAGTCAAAAGATTAAATGTTGAAATTTCATCATTATAGACCATTTTGGTATCGTTCGACAGGTCCGGAGTCATCGTTTTTCATCCGAAAATTGATTTTTTGGACTGTACCAAAAATGATTCAAAATGTCAATTGGATCATGCCTCATGTTGAATAACCACTTTTTAAACCCTCACAGTGACCAAAATTGCCATTTTTACAGAGTTTTGCTTACTCAAAAGCTTCCATTTTGACCCGTTTCAGGCACAGAAATGACTTTAAACACACTTATTCTAGTTGACAAAGTCATAATTCACATCCAACAGTCATTTAGTGTCAAAAGATTAAATGTTGAAATTTCATCATTATAGACCATTTTGGGATCGTTCGACAGGTCCGGAGTCATCGTTTTTCATCCGAAAATTGATTTTTTGGACTGTACCAAAAATGATTCAAAATGTCAATTGGATCATGCCTCATGTTGAATAACCACTTTTTAAACCCTCACAGTGACCAAAATTGCCATTTTTACAGAGTTTTGCTTACTCAAAAGCTTCCATTTTGACCCGTTTCAGGCACAGAAATGACTTTAAACACACTTATTCTAGTTGACAAAGTCATAATTCACATCCAACAGTAATTTAGAGTCAAAAGATTAAATGTTGAAATTTCATCATTATAGACCATTTTGGTATCGTTCGACAGGTCCGGAGTCATCGTTTTTCATCCGAAAATTGATTTTTTGGACTGTACCAAAAATGATTCAAAATGTCAATTGGATCATGCCTCATGTTGAATAACCACTTTTTAAACCCTCACAGTGACCAAAATTGCCATTTTTACAGAGTTTTGCTTACTCAAAAGCTTCAATTTTGACCCGTTTCAGGCACAGAAATGACTTTAAACACACTTATTTTAGTTGACAAAGTCCTAATTCACATCCAACAGTAATTTAGAGTCAAAAGATTAAATGTTAAAATTTCATCATTATAGACCATTTTGGGATCGTTCGACAGGTCCGGAGTCATCGTTTTTCATCCGAAAATTGATTTTTTGGACTGTATCAAAAATGATTCAAAATGTCAATTGGATCATTCCTCATGTTGAATAACCACTTTTTAAACCCTCACAGTGACAAAAAATTGCAATTTTTACAGAGTTTTGCTTACTCAAAAGCTTCCATTTTGACCCGTTTCAGGCACAGAAATGACTTTAAACACACTTATTCTAGTTGACAAAGTCATAATTCACATCCAACAGTCATTTAGAGTCAAAAGATTAAATGTTGAAATTTCATCATTATAGACCATTTTGGGATCGTTCGACAGGTCCGGAGTCATCGTTTTTCATCCGAAAATTGATTTTTTGGACTGTACCAAAAATGATTCAAAATGTCAATTGGATCATGCCTCATGTTGAATAACCACTTTTTAAACCCTCACAGTGACCAAAATTGCCATTTTTACAGAGTTTTGCTTACTCAAAAGCTTCCATTTTGACCCGTTTCAGGCACAGAAATGACTTTAAACACACTTATTCTAGTTGACAAAGTCATAATTCACATCCAACAGTCATTTAGTGTCAAAAGATTAAATGTTGAAATTTCATCATTATAGACCATTTTGGGATCGTTCGACAGGTCCGGAGTCATCGTTTTTCATCCGAAAATTGATTTTTTGGACTGTACCAAAAATGATTCAAAATGTCAATTGGATCATGCCTCATGTTGAATAACCACTTTTTAAACCCTCACAGTGACCAAAATTGCCATTTTAACAGAGTTTTGCTTACTCAAAAGCTTCCATTTTGACCCGTTTCAGGCACAGAAATGACTTTAAACACACTTATTCTAGTTGACAAAGTCATAATTCACATCCAACAGTAATTTAGAGTCAAAAGATTAAATGTTGAAATTTCATCATTATAGACCATTTTGGTATCGTTCGACAGGTCCGGAGTCATCGTTTTTCATCCGAAAATTGATTTTTTGGACTGTACCAAAAATGATTCAAAATGTCAATTGGATCATGCCTCATGTTGAATAACCACTTTTTAAACCCTCACAGTGACCAAAATTGCCATTTTTACAGAGTTTTGCTTACTCAAAAGCTTCCATTTTGACCCGTTTCAGGCACAGAAATGACTTTAAACACACTTATTCTAGTTGACAAAGTCATAATTCACATCCAACAGTCATTTAGTGTCAAAAGATTAAATGTTGAAATTTCATCATTATAGACCATTTTGGGATCGTTCGACAGGTCCGGAGTCATCGTTTTTCATCCGAAAATTGATTTTTTGGACTGTACCAAAAATGATTCAAAATGTCAATTGGATCATGCCTCATGTTGAATAACCACTTTTTAAACCCTCACAGTGACCAAAATTGCCATTTTAACAGAGTTTTGCTTACTCAAAAGCTTCCATTTTGACCCGTTTCAGGCACAGAAATGACTTTAAACACACTTATTCTAGTTGACAAAGTCATAATTCACATCCAACAGTAATTTAGAGTCAAAAGATTAAATGTTGAAATTTCATCATTATAGACCATTTTGGTATCGTTCGACAGGTCCGGAGTCATCGTTTTTCATCCGAAAATTGATTTTTTGGACTGTACCAAAAATGATTCAAAATGTCAATTGGATCATGCCTCATGTTGAATAACCACTTTTTAAACCCTCACAGTGACCAAAATTGCCATTTTTACAGAGTTTTGCTTACTCAAAAGCTTCCATTTTGACCCGTTTCAGGCACAGAAATGACTTTAAACACACTTATTCTAGTTGACAAAGTCATAATTCACATCCAACAGTAATTTAGAGTCAAAAGATTAAATGTTGAAATTTCATCGTTATAGACCATTTTATGATCGTTCGACAGGTCCGGAGTCATCGTTTTTCATCCGAAAATTGATTTTTTGGACTGTACCAAAAATGATTCAAAATGTCAATTGGATCATGCCTCATGTTGAATAACCACTTTTTAAACCCTCACAGTGACCAAAATTGCCATTTTTACAGAGTTTTGCTTACTCAAAAGCTTCCATTTTGATCAGTTTCAGGCACAGAAATGACTTTAAACACACTTATTCTAGTTGACAAAGTCATAATTCACATCCAACAGTAATTTAGAGTCAAAAGATTAAATGTTGAAATTTCATCATTATAGACCATTTTGGTATCGTTCGACAGGTCCGGAGTCATCGTTTTTCATCCGAAAATTGATTTTTTGGACTGTACCAAAAATGATTCAAAATGTCAATTGGATCATGCCTCATGTTGAATAACCACTTTTTAAACCCTCACAGTGACCAAAATTGCCATTTTTACAGAGTTTTGCTTACTCAAAAGCTTCCATTTTGACCCGTTTCAGGCACAGAAATGACTTTAAACACACTTATTCTAGTTGACAAAGTCATAATTCACATCCAACAGTAATTTAGAGTCAAAAGATTAAATGTTGAAATTTCATCATTATAGACCATTTTGGTATCGTTCGACAGGTCCGGAGTCATCGTTTTTCATCCGAAAATTGATTTTTTGGACTGTACCAAAAATGATTCAAAATGTCAATTGGATCATGCCTCATGTTGAATAACCACTTTTTAAACCCTCACAGTGACCAAAATTGCCATTTTTACAGAGTTTTGCTTACTCAAAAGCTTCCATTTTGACCCGTTTCAGGCACAGAAATGACTTTAAACACACTTATTCTAGTTGACAAAGTCATAATTCACATCCAACAGTCATTTAGTGTCAAAAGATTAAATGTTGAAATTTCATCATTATAGACCATTTTGGGATCGTTCGACAGGTCCGGAGTCATCGTTTTTCATCCGAAAATTGATTTTTTGGACTGTACCAAAAATGATTCAAAATGTCAATTGGATCATGCCTCATGTTGAATAACCACTTTTTAAACCCTCACAGTGACCAAAATTGCCATTTTTACAGAGTTTTGCTTACTCAAAAGCTTCCATTTTGACCCGTTTCAGGCACAGAAATGACTTTAAACACACTTATTCTAGTTGACAAAGTCATAATTCACATCCAACAGTAATTTAGAGTCAAAAGATTAAATGTTGAAATTTCATCATTATAGACCATTTTGGTATCGTTCGACAGGTCCGGAGTCATCGTTTTTCATCCGAAAATTGATTTTTTGGACTGTACCAAAAATGATTCAAAATGTCAATTGGATCATTCCTCATGTTGAATAACCACTTTTTAAACCCTCACAGTGACAAAAAATTGCAATTTTTACAGAGTTTTGCTTACTCAAAAGCTTCCATTTTGACCCGTTTCAGGCACAGAAATGACTTTAAACACACTTATTCTAGTTGACAAAGTCATAATTCACATCCAACAGTCATTTAGAGTCAAAAGATTAAATGTTGAAATTTCATCATTATAGACCATTTTGGGATCGTTCGACAGGTCCGGAGTCATCGTTTTTCATCCGAAAATTGATTTTTTGGACTGTACCAAAAATGATTCAAAATGTCAATTGGATCATGCCTCATGTTGAATAACCACTTTTTAAACCCTCACAGTGACCAAAATTGCCATTTTTACAGAGTTTTGCTTACTCAAAAGCTTCCATTTTGACCCGTTTCAGGCACAGAAATGACTTTAAACACACTTATTCTAGTTGACAAAGTCATAATTCACATCCAACAGTCCTTTAGTGTCAAAAGATTAAATGTTGAAATTTCATCATTATAGACCATTTTGGGATCGTTCGACAGGTCCGGAGTCATCGTTTTTCATCCGAAAATTGATTTTTTGGACTGTACCAAAAATGATTCAAAATGTCAATTGGATCATGCCTCATGTTGAATAACCACTTTTTAAACCCCCACAGTGACCAAAATTGCCATATTTACAGAGTTTTGCTTACTCAAAAGCTTCCATTTTGACCCGTTTCAGGCACAGAAATGACTTTAAACACACTTATTTTAGTTGACAAAGTCCTAATTCACATCCAACAGTAATTTAGAGTCAAAAGATTAAATGTTGAAATTTCATCATTATAGACCATTTTGGTATCGTTCGACAGGTCCGGAGTCATCGTTTTTCATCCGAAAATTGATTTTTTGGACTGTACCAAAAATGATTCAAAATGTCAATTGGATCATTCCTCATGTTGAATAACCACTTTTTAAACCCTCACAGTGACAAAAAATTGCAATTTTTACAGAGTTTTGCTTACTCAAAAGCTTCCATTTTGACCCGTTTCAGGCACAGAAATGACTTTAAACACACTTATTCTAGTTGACAAAGTCATAATTCACATCCAACAGTCATTTAGAGTCAAAAGATTAAATGTTGAAATTTCATCATTATAGACCATTTTGGGATCGTTCGACAGGTCCGGAGTCATCGTTTTTCATCCGAAAATTGATTTTTTGGACTGTACCAAAAATGATTCAAAATGTCAATTGGATCATGCCTCATGTTGAATAACCACTTTTTAAACCCTCACAGTGACCAAAATTGCCATTTTTACAGAGTTTTGCTTACTCAAAAGCTTCCATTTTGACCCGTTTCAGGCACAGAAATGACTTTAAACACACTTATTCTAGTTGACAAAGTCATAATTCACATCCAACAGTCCTTTAGTGTCAAAAGATTAAATGTTGAAATTTCATCATTATAGACCATTTTGGGATCGTTCGACAGGTCCGGAGTCATCGTTTTTCATCCGAAAATTGATTTTTTGGATTGTACCAAAAATGATTCAAAATGTCAATTGGATCATGCCTCATGTTGAATAACCACTTTTTAAACCCCCACAGTGACCAAAATTGCCATATTTACAGAGTTTTGCTTACTCAAAAGCTTCCATTTTGACCCGTTTCAGGCACAGAAATGACTTTAAACACACTTATTCTAGTTGACAAAGTCATAATTCACATCCAACAGTAATTTAGAGTCAAAAGATTAAATGTTGAAATTTCATCATTATAGACCATTTTGGGAACGTTCGACATGTCCGGAGTCATCGTTTTTCATCCGAAAATTGATTTTTTGGACTGTACCAAAAATGATTCAAAATGTCAATTGGATCATGCCTCATGTTGAATAACCACTTTTTAAACCCTCACAGTGACCAAAATTGCCATTTTAACAGAGTTTTGCTTACTCAAAAGCTTCCATTTTGACCCATTTCAGGCACAGAAATGACTTTAAACACACTTATTCTAGTTGACAAAGTCATAATTCACATCCAACAGTAATTTAGAGTCAAAAGATTAAATGTTGAAATTTCATCATTATAGACCATTTTGGTATCGTTCGACAGGTCCGGAGTCATCGTTTTTCATCCGAAAATTGATTTTTTGGACTGTACCAAAAATGATTCAAAATGTCAATTGGATCAAGCCTCATGTTGAATAACCACTTTTTAAACCCTCACAGTGACCAAAATTGCCATTTTTACAGAGTTTTGCTTACTCAAAAGCTTCCATTTTGACCCGTTTCAGGCACAGAAATGACTTTAAACACACTTATTCTAGTTGACAAAGTCATAATTCACATCCAACAGTAATTTGGAGTCAAAAGATTAAATGTTGAAATTTCATCTTTATAGACCATTTTATGATCGTTCGACAGGTCCGGAGTCATCGTTTTTCATCCGAAAATTGATTTTTTGGACTGTACCAAAAATGATTCAAAATGTCAATTGGATCATGCCTCATGTTGAATAACCACTTTTTAAACCCTCACAGTGACCAAAATTGCCATTTTTACAGAGTTTTGCTTACTCAAAAGCTTCCATTTTGACCCGTTTCAGGCACAGAAATGACTTTAAACACACTTATTCTAGTTGACAAAGTCATAATTCACATCCAACAGTCATTTAGTGTCAAAAGATTAAATGTTGAAATTTCATCATTATAGACCATTTTGGGATCGTTCGACAGGTCCGGAGTCATCGTTTTTCATCCGAAAATTGATTTTTTGGACTGTACCAAAAATGATTCAAAATGTCAATTGGATCATGCCTCATGTTGAATAACCACTTTTTAAACCCTCACAGTGACCAAAATTGCCATTTTAACAGAGTTTTGCTTACTCAAAAGCTTCCATTTTGACCCGTTTCAGGCACAGAAATGACTTTAAACACACTTATTCTAGTTGACAAAGTCATAATTCACATCCAACAGTAATTTAGAGTCAAAAGATTAAATGTTGAAATTTCATCATTATAGACCATTTTGGTATCGTTCGACAGGTCCGGAGTCATCGTTTTTCATCCAAAAATTGATTTTTTGGACTGTACCAAAAATGATTCAAAATGTCAATTGGATCATGCCTCATGTTGAATAACCACTTTTTAAACCCTCACAGTGACCAAAATTGCCATTTTTACAGAGTTTTGCTTACTCAAAAGCTTCCATTTTGACCCGTTTCAGGCACAGAAATGACTTTAAACACACTTATTCTAGTTGACAAAGTCATAATTCACATCCAACAGTCATTTAGTGTCAAAAGATTAAATGTTGAAATTTCATCATTATAGACCATTTTGGGATCGTTCGACAGGTCCGGAGTCATCGTTTTTCATCCGAAAATTGATTTTTTGGACTGTACCAAAAATGATTCAAAATGTCAATTGGATCATGCCTCATGTTGAATAACCACTTTTTAAACCCTCACAGTGACCAAAATTGCCATTTTTACAGAGTTTTGCTTACTCAAAAGCTTCCATTTTGACCCGTTTCAGGCACAGAAATGACTTTAAACACACTTATTCTAGTTGACAAAGTCATAATTCACATCCAACAGTAATTTAGAGTCAAAAGATTAAATGTTGAAATTTCATCATTATAGACCATTTTGGTATCGTTCGACAGGTCCGGAGTCATCGTTTTTCATCCGAAAATTGATTTTTTGGACTGTACCAAAAATGATTCAAAATGTCAATTGGATCATGCCTCATGTTGAATAACCACTTTTTAAACCCTCACAGTGACCAAAATTGCCATTTTTACAGAGTTTTGCTTACTCAAAAGCTTCAATTTTGACCCGTTTCAGGCACAGAAATGACTTTAAACACACTTATTTTAGTTGACAAAGTCCTAATTCACATCCAACAGTAATTTAGAGTCAAAAGATTAAATGTTAAAATTTCATCATTATAGACCATTTTGGGATCGTTCGACAGGTCCGGAGTCATCGTTTTTCATCCGAAAATTGATTTTTTGGACTGTACCAAAAATGATTCAAAATGTCAATTGGATCATTCCTCATGTTGAATAACCACTTTTTAAACCCTCACAGTGACAAAAAATTGCAATTTTTACAGAGTTTTGCTTACTCAAAAGCTTCCATTTTGACCCGTTTCAGGCACAGAAATGACTTTAAACACACTTATTCTAGTTGACAAAGTCATAATTCACATCCAACAGTCATTTAGAGTCAAAAGATTAAATGTTGAAATTTCATCATTATAGACCATTTTGGGATCGTTCGACAGGTCCGGAGTCATCGTTTTTCATCCGAAAATTGATTTTTTGGACTGTACCAAAAATGATTCAAAATGTCAATTGGATCATGCCTCATGTTGAATAACCACTTTTTAAACCCTCACAGTGACCAAAATTGCCATTTTTACAGAGTTTTGCTTACTCAAAAGCTTCCATTTTGACCCGTTTCAGGCACAGAAATGACTTTAAACACACTTATTCTAGTTGACAAAGTCATAATTCACATCCAACAGTCATTTAGTGTCAAAAGATTAAATGTTGAAATTTCATCATTATAGACCATTTTGGGATCGTTCGACAGGTCCGGAGTCATCGTTTTTCATCCGAAAATTGATTTTTTGGACTGTACCAAAAATGATTCAAAATGTCAATTGGATCATGCCTCATGTTGAATAACCACTTTTTAAACCCTCACAGTGACCAAAATTGCCATTTTAACAGAGTTTTGCTTACTCAAAAGCTTCCATTTTGACCCGTTTCAGGCACAGAAATGACTTTAAACACACTTATTCTAGTTGACAAAGTCATAATTCACATCCAACAGTAATTTAGAGTCAAAAGATTAAATGTTGAAATTTCATCATTATAGACCATTTTGGTATCGTTCGACAGGTCCGGAGTCATCGTTTTTCATCCGAAAATTGATTTTTTGGACTGTACCAAAAATGATTCAAAATGTCAATTGGATCATGCCTCATGTTGAATAACCACTTTTTAAACCCTCACAGTGACCAAAATTGCCATTTTTACAGAGTTTTGCTTACTCAAAAGCTTCCATTTTGACCCGTTTCAGGCACAGAAATGACTTTAAACACACTTATTCTAGTTGACAAAGTCATAATTCACATCCAACAGTCATTTAGTGTCAAAAGATTAAATGTTGAAATTTCATCATTATAGACCATTTTGGGATCGTTCGACAGGTCCGGAGTCATCGTTTTTCATCCGAAAATTGATTTTTTGGACTGTACCAAAAATGATTCAAAATGTCAATTGGATCATGCCTCATGTTGAATAACCACTTTTTAAACCCTCACAGTGACCAAAATTGCCATTTTAACAGAGTTTTGCTTACTCAAAAGCTTCCATTTTGACCCGTTTCAGGCACAGAAATGACTTTAAACACACTTATTCTAGTTGACAAAGTCATAATTCACATCCAACAGTAATTTAGAGTCAAAAGATTAAATGTTGAAATTTCATCATTATAGACCATTTTGGTATCGTTCGACAGGTCCGGAGTCATCGTTTTTCATCCGAAAATTGATTTTTTGGACTGTACCAAAAATGATTCAAAATGTCAATTGGATCATGCCTCATGTTGAATAACCACTTTTTAAACCCTCACAGTGACCAAAATTGCCATTTTTACAGAGTTTTGCTTACTCAAAAGCTTCCATTTTGACCCGTTTCAGGCACAGAAATGACTTTAAACACACTTATTCTAGTTGACAAAGTCATAATTCACATCCAACAGTAATTTAGAGTCAAAAGATTAAATGTTGAAATTTCATCGTTATAGACCATTTTATGATCGTTCGACAGGTCCGGAGTCATCGTTTTTCATCCGAAAATTGATTTTTTGGACTGTACCAAAAATGATTCAAAATGTCAATTGGATCATGCCTCATGTTGAATAACCACTTTTTAAACCCTCACAGTGACCAAAATTGCCATTTTTACAGAGTTTTGCTTACTCAAAAGCTTCCATTTTGATCCGTTTCAGGCACAGAAATGACTTTAAACACACTTATTCTAGTTGACAAAGTCATAATTCACATCCAACAGTAATTTAGAGTCAAAAGATTAAATGTTGAAATTTCATCATTATAGACCATTTTGGTATCGTTCGACAGGTCCGGAGTCATCGTTTTTCATCTGAAAATTGATTTTTTGGACTGTACCAAAAATGATTCAAAATGTCAATTGGATCATGCCTCATGTTGAATAACCACTTTTTAAACCCTCACAGTGACCAAAATTGCCATTTTTACAGAGTTTTGCTTACTCAAAAGCTTCCATTTTGACCCGTTTCAGGCACAGAAATGACTTTAAACACACTTATTCTAGTTGACAAAGTCATAATTCACATCCAACAGTAATTTAGAGTCAAAAGATTAAATGTTGAAATTTCATCATTATAGACCATTTTGGTATCGTTCGACAGGTCCGGAGTCATCGTTTTTCATCCGAAAATTGATTTTTTGGACTGTACCAAAAATGATTCAAAATGTCAATTGGATCATGCCTCATGTTGAATAACCACTTTTTAAACCCTCACAGTGACCAAAATTGCCATTTTTACAGAGTTTTGCTTACTCAAAAGCTTCCATTTTGACCCGTTTCAGGCACAGAAATGACTTTAAACACACTTATTCTAGTTGACAAAGTCATAATTCACATCCAACAGTCATTTAGTGTCAAAAGATTAAATGTTGAAATTTCATCATTATAGACCATTTTGGGATCGTTCGACAGGTCCGGAGTCATCGTTTTTCATCCGAAAATTGATTTTTTGGACTGTACCAAAAATGATTCAAAATGTCAATTGGATCATGCCTCATGTTGAATAACCACTTTTTAAACCCTCACAGTGACCAAAATTGCCATTTTTACAGAGTTTTGCTTACTCAAAAGCTTCCATTTTGACCCGTTTCAGGCACAGAAATGACTTTAAACACACTTATTCTAGTTGACAAAGTCATAATTCACATCCAACAGTAATTTAGAGTCAAAAGATTAAATGTTGAAGTTTCATCATTATAGACCATTTTGGTATCGTTCGACAGGTCCGGAGTCATCGTTTTTCATCCGAAAATTGATTTTTTGGACTGTACCAACAATGATTCAAAATGTCAATTGGATCATGCCTCATGTTGAATAACCACTTTTTAAACCCCCACAGTGACCAAAATTGCCATATTTACAGAGTTTTGCTTACTCAAAAGCTTCCATTTTGACCCGTTTCAGGCACAGAAATGACTTTAAACACACTTATTCTAGTTGACAAAGTCATAATTCACATCCAACAGTAATTTAGAGTCAAAAGATTAAATGTTGAAATTTCATCATTATAGACCATTTTGGGAACGTTCGACATGTCCGGAGTCATCGTTTTTCATCCGAAAATTGATTTTTTGGACTGTACCAAAAATGATTCAAAATGTCAATTGGATCATGCCTCATGTTGAATAACCACTTTTTAAACCCTCACAGTGACCAAAATTGCCATTTTAACAGAGTTTTGCTTACTCAAAAGCTTCCATTTTGACCCGTTTCAGGCACAGAAATGACTTTAAACACACTTATTCTAGTTGACAAAGTCATAATTCACATCCAACAGTAATTTAGAGTCAAAAGATTAAATGTTGAAATTTCATCATTATAGACCATTTTGGTATCGTTCGACAGGTCCGGAGTCATCGTTTTTCATCCGAAAATTGATTTTTTGGACTGTACCAAAAATGATTCAAAATGTCAATTGGATCATTCCTCATGTTGAATAACCACTTTTTAAACCCTCACAGTGACAAAAAATTGCAATTTTTACAGAGTTTTGCTTACTCAAAAGCTTCCATTTTGACCCGTTTCAGGCACAGAAATGACTTTAAACACACTTATTCTAGTTGACAAAGTCATAATTCACATCCAACAGTCCTTTAGTGTCAAAAGATTAAATGTTGAAATTTCATCATTATAGACCATTTTGGGATCGTTCGACAGGTCCGGAGTCATCGTTTTTTATCCGAAAATTGATTTTTTGGACTGTACCAAAAATGATTCAAAATGTCAATTGGATCATGCCTCATGTTGAATAACCACTTTTTAAACCCTCACAGTGACCAAAATTGCCATTTTTACAGAGTTTTGCTTACTCAAAAGCTTCCATTTTGACCCGTTTCAGGCACAGAAATGACTTTAAACACACCTATTCTAGTTGACAAAGTCATAATTCACATCCAACAGTAATTTAGAGTCAAAAGATTAAATGTTGAAATTTCATCATTATAGACCATTTTGGTATCGTTCGACAGGTCCGGAGTCATCGTTTTTCATCCGAAAATTGATTTTTTGGACTGTACCAACAATGATTCAAAATGTCAATTGGATCATGCCTCATGTTGAATAACCACTTTTTAAACCCCCACAGTGACCAAAATTGCCATATTTACAGAGTTGTGCTTACTCAAAAGCTTCCATTTTGACCCGTTTCAGGCACAGAAATGACTTTAAACACACTTATTCTAGTTGACAAAGTCATAATTCACATCCAACAGTAATTTAGAGTCAAAAGATTAAATGTTGAAATTTCATCATTATAGACCATTTTGGGATCGTTCGACAGGTCCGGAGTCATCGTTTTTTATCCGAAAATTGATTTTTTGGAATGTACCAAAAATGATTCAAAATGTCAATTGGATCATGCCTCATGTTGAATAACCACTTTTTAAACCCTCACAGTGACCAAAATTGCCATTTTTACAGAGTTTTGCTTACTCAAAAGCTTCCATTTTGACCCGTTTCAGGCACAGAAATGACTTTAAACACACTTATTCTAGTTGACAAAGTCATAATTCACATCCAACAGTAATTTAGAGTCAAAAGATTAAATGTTGAAATTTCATCATTATAGACCATTTTGGTATCGTTCGACAGGTCCGGAGTCATCGTTTTTCATCCGAAAATTGATTTTTTGGACTGTACCAAAAATGATTCAAAATGTCAATTGGATCATGCCTCATGTTGAATAACCACTTTTTAAACCCTCACAGTGACCAAAATTGCCATTTTAACAGAGTTTTGCTTACTCAAAAGCTTCCATTTTGACCCGTTTCAGGCACAGAAATGACGTTAAACACACTTATTCTAGTTGACAAAGTCATAATTCACATCCAACAGTCATTTAGAGTCAAAAGATTAAATGTTGAAATTTCATCATTATAGACCATTTTGGGATCGTTCGACAGGTCCGGAGTCATCGTTTTTCATCCGAAAATTGATTTTTTGGACTGTACCAAAAATGATTCAAAATGTCAATTGGATCATGCCTCATGTTGAATAACCACTTTTTAAACCCTCACAGTGACCAAAATTGCCATTTTTACAGAGTTTTGCTTACTCAAAAGCTTCCATTTTGACCCGTTTCAGGCACAGAAATGACTTTAAACACACTTATTCTAGTTGACAAAGTCATAATTCACATCCAACAGTCCTTTAGTGTCAAAAGATTAAATGTTGAAATTTCATCATTATTGACCATTTTGGGATCGTTCGACAGGTCCGGAGTCATCGTTTTTCATCCGAAAATTGATTTTTTGGACTGTACCAAAAATGATTCAAAATGTCAATTGGATCATGCCTCATGTTGAATAACCACTTTTTAAACCCTCACAGTGACCAAAATTGCCATTTTTACAGAGTTTTGCTTACTCAAAAGCTTCCATTTTGACCCGTTTCAGGCACAGAAATGACTTTAAACACACCTATTCTAGTTGACAAAGTCATAATTCACATCCAACAGTAATTTAGAGTCAAAAGATTAAATGTTGAAATTTCATCATTATAGACCATTTTGGGAACGTTCGACAGGTCCGGAGTCATCGTTTTTCATCCGAAAATTGATTTTTTGGACTGTACCAAAAATGATTCAAAATGTCAATTGGATCAGCCTCATGTTGAATAACCACTTTTTAAACCCTCACAGTGACCAAAATTGCCATTTTAACAGAGTTTTGCTTACTCAAAAGCTTCCATTTTGACCCGTTTCAGGCACAGAAATGACTTTAAACACACTTATTCTAGTTGACAAAGTCATAATTCACATCCAACAGTAATTTAGAGTCAAAAGATTAAATGTTGAAATTTCATCATTATAGACCATTTTGGTATCGTTCGACAGGTCCGGAGTCATCGTTTTTCATCCGAAAATTGATTTTTTGGACTGTACCAAAAATGATTCAAAATGTCAATTGGATCATGCCTCATGTTGAATAACCACTTTTTAAACCCTCACAGTGACCAAAATTGCCATTTTTACAGAGTTTTGCTTACTCAAAAGCTTCCATTTTGACCCGTTTCAGGCACAGAAATGACTTTAAACACAATTATTCTAGTTGACAAAGTCATAATTCACATCCAACAGTAATTTAGAGTCAAAAGATTAAATGTTGAAATTTCATCATTATAGACCATTTTGGGATCGTTCGACAGGTCCGGAGTCATCGTTTTTCATCCGAAAATTGATTTTTTGGACTGTACCAAAAATGATTCAAAATGTCAATTGGATCATGCCTCATGTTGAATAACCACTTTTTAAACCCTCACAGTGACCAAAATTGCCATTTTTACAGAGTTTTGCTTACTCAAAAGCTTCAATTTTGACCCGTTTCAGGCACAGAAATGACTTTAAACACACTTATTTTAGTTGACAAAGTCCTAATTCACATCCAACAGTAATTTAGAGTCAAAAGATTAAATGTTAAAATTTCATCATTATAGACCATTTTGGGATCGTTCGACAGGTCCGGAGTCATCGTTTTTCATCCGAAAATTGATTTTTTGGACTGTACCAAAAATGATTCAAAATGTCAATTGGATCATTCCTCATGTTGAATAACCACTTTTTAAACCCTCACAGTGACAAAAAATTGCAATTTTTACAGAGTTTTGCTTACTCAAAAGCTTCCATTTTGACCCGTTTCAGGCACAGAAATGACTTTAAACACACTTATTCTAGTTGACAAAGTCATAATTCACATCCAACAGTCATTTAGAGTCAAAAGATTAAATGTTGAAATTTCATCATTATAGACCATTTTGGGATCGTTCGACAGGTCCGGAGTCATCGTTTTTCATCCGAAAATTGATTTTTTGGACTGTACCAAAAATGATTCAAAATGTCAATTGGATCATGCCTCATGTTGAATAACCACTTTTTAAACCCTCACAGTGACCAAAATTGCCATTTTTACAGAGTTTTGCTTACTCAAAAGCTTCCATTTTGACCCGTTTCAGGCACAGAAATGACTTTAAACACACTTATTCTAGTTGACAAAGTCATAATTCACATCCAACAGTCCTTTAGTGTCAAAAGATTAAATGTTGAAATTTCATCATTATAGACCATTTTGGTATCGTTCGACAGGTCCGGAGTCATCGTTTTTCATCCGAAAATTGATTTTTTGGACTGTACCAAAAATGATTCAAAATGTCAATTGGATCATGCCTCATGTTGAATAACCACTTTTTAAACCCTCACAGTGACCAAAATTGCCATTTTTACAGAGTTTTGCTTACTCAAAAGCTTCCATTTTGACCCGTTTC